>NC_136903.1:78523299-78790799 GCF_949606895.1 Notothenia rossii | reverse complement strand
TTCAAAAACAGCAGGTTTCTGACACGTTTTATGACACAAAGACCACCTCTGCTAACCACACAGAAATAAACAACTGTTTTTGTAAAATGAGTGTTATATAAGACAAGATTTCAAACTAAGACGGGATGCATCAGGATCTGATTAACAACTTCTGCCGAAAACTTAACTGACTTATTTCTCTATTGGGAAATGTAACTTTAACAAACAAATACATAAATTAAGACGATTTTATGATCTAATATGAATAACATGTCTAAATAATTATTGTCTAGCATTTCACTTTTTCCCTACTGGTTTGAACCAAAATTGATGGCAGCCTTGAGGGTAAGTGTACATTGACCCTAAATCTGGGTGGTTTTAGTCCACTTAAGAGAGCAGCTGTGAAAATGCGTGACATACTGTAAATGACTTGTGACATGGAAGTTGAGCTGAAATGAATCAGACCGACAAAGTAATAATGACCGTCACATGATGAGACCAATTCTCCAACAGCTATAGACATGAGAGTGAAAGAGAGTGACCTTTGATGACCAGGGAGAAGTTCCCATCCCTGAAGGCTCTGTGGCTGAGGCCCACCCGGCCCTGGTTGTAGGAGTTGTAGATCCTCTGTTCCCCCGCAGAGTACATGTCCAGCACCCTCTCCATGGCGTAGTCTGGCCGGGCCCGGTACATGTCCCAGTGCACCACCCTCTGCCTGTCCTTCAGCTGGTCTCTGGTCCACATCATGCGGCCGCTCACACACTGTAGCAGCACTTTGGACCCAGCGGGGGCGCTCACATTGTACCCTGCCACCACCACACTGCTGCTGCTGCCAGACTGACCTGACACTAGAGAGGAGGGGGGGTGTTTACACACTAAGCCCCTGAATACAAATGCATTATATGAATCTCAACTGCACACACAGAAAAACATACCTGCAGTGAAGAGGCAGGCAACAGGGACTGAAATAGAAACAGAGGTAGTAAACGTACAAATTACTTAAACACTGCCAGACTCAACTCAAGTTGGTTCAATTAATGAAATCATTCTGGGTCTGCACATGATCAAATGCCAATCTACTGAGGCTTAAAAAAAATGAAATATACCTTATTGAAAACAATAGTTCAAAGCACTCTTGAAGCTTATGATTATAATGTGCAGTAGACTAAAAGTGTTTTTGGACCCCGAGTCAGTAAAACTCATCTGACAGGAATGTGCTTGAAGCAGGAGGTGGACAGAAGGAAATCATCAGATCAGGGCTGGCTTTAATATTCATCTCAAAATACTCCAAATATTCAGTTTCTAAAGGTCAGCCAATGATGTGTTTTCTAACACTTAAAATAAGCTTGGTGATCTCAAAGTCTTTAAATATGCAGCTTGGAAGAAAATATGGGAAAAAAAACAAACACTTTAAATGTAATCCATTCAAGTACTGGCAACCATTTAAAAACAATAATGACAAGTTCAGAATGCATACTCTTGGATGCACACAACTGGGACATATGTAAAACAATGCTACACTCTCCAAACTCTATTTTACTTACTGTGGATCAAGAGGAGAGCCTGAAAAATGATGTCCTCCCTCTCGGGCTTCATGTTGACTGCTGTAATGGTGTAGAGAAATGTTAAGGATGTGCACCTGGCAGGCGAGCTTGAGGGTAATAAAACACGCAACCTGTATCCATCCGCAGCAGCAGCAGCAGCGCTTGACCAGATTTCAGTGTTTGAACAAGAACCAGACAGCACCGCGTTAAGACTTCCACACAGAACCTAAACAAGACCAAACTCAACTGATCCCACCCGGGAAATGAAACCCGACACCGGCCTGCATGTACATCCCCTTGCCTCACAGAATTTAATTTACAAAAGTAACTCAAACATGTAGTCTAGATTTATGAGCAAGAACTTCAAATAATGCCAGAAAATACTTAGTTATTGTAAATGTCAGTTCTCTGTATTTTCCAAGTATAATTATACATATTATAATAATTATTATTGTAATATTAATTATTATTATTATTATTTTGTATTATTATAATGATAATAATTTGTTATAATTAATATATACTGGGCTATTAAAGTATTTAAACAAAAATAAGTATTTCACCAATAATAATAATAATAGTGCTGGACAAATCGTCATCAGTAAATCAATCCTCACCACAAATAAACTAATAGGCCCTTTTGTAGTCCTTCATATCACATTCAGTGTATATCGCAATAGTAAGCCTGTTTCTCTAGTTAAGTAGCTCAATGTCCCACTTAATCCACAATAGAGTTTTCACTGCCTTGTTCAGCTCAAAGATGACCCTTAGTGGCTGATGTTATGATATGACTACACAGGTACTGTATATCATCGAAGGGTGTCCTTGTAACAATATTGCAAGGTGTATTACTATTGAGGACAGAACTGTATTCATTTCCACATGTATTTCTACATGTATGTATTTCTGTATTTATTTATTTCCGTGTTTATTTTTTACATTTGTTTGTGCATTTATTATTATTTATTTATACTTCTGCCATGTGCCGTCCTCCATATATTTCTGCATCTATTAGATAAGGAATGTGGGCATTGGAAACAGCAGAATGACTGCTTACTGAATCTACATTATAATTGACCGTCTTGCGATGAAGAGTTGACTTCAATCAATGTTCGAGTTGTTCTTACCTTAAAATGGTAGTTCCCATACCGGGAGTCGAACCCGGGCCGCCTGGGTGAAAACCAGGAATCCTAACCGCTAGACCATATGGGACTGGTGCCCAATGAGAAGGCCGTGTAGTTAAAATAATTACCCACTATAACGACAACAACCAATAATATCATGATATGGCTTGTATCAATCGAGTTAAGCGTTTATTCAGATTTTCTGTTGATTATTTAATTCTGCTCTAGATTCATTTCAAGAGAAAAAACAAGACCATACTTTTTAAATCTCAGTTTATATTAAGGGCAGTGGTGAGGTTTTTATAACATGCCCTATTTTGTAAAATGTAAATGTATCACATGTTTTATTTAATATCGGTATCAATTTATTGTATATCAGACAATATACCCTCGAGTTCTTGCTGAAAAGCAGATATTTAACCTCATGTTGTGATTACCAAGGTCCAAGGATATTCAGAGACAGCGCTGCACACGCGGAACTTTCGTTTCAGATTTGTTGACATCCGGCGCGTTTGGATGTTACACCTCAGACGCTTCCCCTGAAACAAGCGAACTCATTCAAGGGTTTGTTACTGGAGGTAAATTAGTCTAACAAGTGCACTTATTTAAAAGGATGTCGCTAAATTGTCAATATATGTTCTTTTAAATGTTATTATAATCTCCGCAAATCGAGGTTAGACTTAAATAAGCAGTTTCTGCGCAGTTTGAGTGATTAGCTGCGTCAGTTAGCTAGCATGCTTGCTCGGTATCGTAGCTAACTTTAGGCTAGCTATCACCCGGTGTCACGGCAAACTCGGAGCAAGGAATTGTCCTGACCTTTTATCATTACTTTTTATATTGCTGGACTCTCACATAGTACCCTCTTCTCTTTTTGCAGGTCCTGTGCTAAACATTGAACCATGTTTTTGACAAGATCGGAGTATGACAGGTAGGTGCAACACAAACTGCTTTGTCATTAATTGAGCGCTTATGTGTAAACAAGGAAACTTATGAGAGCATCATTCTGCTAAGAGATGTTTTGACAGGCAATTGTTGATGTGTAGTGCACCAGGAAATCTGGACATGCTTATTTTTCATCCACTTGTTTGAACGAGGTAGCTGTTTGTTGCAGGTAGTGAGCTAACCTTAGCAGCTAGCAAGTCACTTCGCAACAAGTTCTCTTTCACTTTCGGAATAGCATTTCTTTAAAAAAAAAAACATTTTATTCAACCAGTAAATCCCAATTAAGATTCAAAGGCTGTGTTAAACAGTATTATAGTCAAGATGGGCAACTTTAACGCTTAATTTTCAGCAATGGAGCCTCTAAACACTAACCACAACATAATGCTAAATAACGGTATGTGTCTTTGTTGGCAGCGCAAGTTGGTTTCTACCAATGTCGAACTGATAACCATTATTACTAATAATACTAATTATAACAATATTACAAATGTTAATTTATATCTGTCTTACAGAGGTGTGAACACATTCTCTCCTGAAGGAAGATTGTTCCAGGTTGAATATGCCATAGAAGCCATAAAGGTGAGTATTGCATGCTGAATCACTTTAGGTGGCTCATATACTTTTTCTGTGTGATATTGGTGCTTAACTTGAAAACAAATTTCACATCCAACAATCCTAAGTGTCTGGTCTGCCTTGCTTTCCCAGTTGGGCTCTACAGCCATTGGTATCCAGACATCCGAGGGGGTGTGTCTGGCTGTGGAGAAGAGGATCACCTCTCCGCTGATGGAGCCCAACAGCATTGAAAAGATTGTGGAGATTGATACTCACATCGGTAAGACAGTCAGACACATATTTGCTAAACCTCAGACCTGAATGCTGAGTGAACTGCATGTTAACGTCAGACTGTCATTTGCTCTTCACTATAATCATGAATTAGACAAACGGCAATGTTGGGCTAACAATCTCTCTACTTTCAATTTTACTGAAATGTTATAGTGTGTTTAATACATTTCAAATGCATGTTACATAAAGAGGAAGGATTTCTGAAAAGTTGGGGCACATTTTAAATGGACTAAGTCAAACCACAGATTTGCACTGTGTATTAAAACATACATTTTTTACGAATATGTTTGTGAGATCTAAACAATGCAAACATTTCAAAAATATTGATGCTTTAAATACAATGTGCATCTTTTGTTTGATTATTGCCTTATGTTCAGGTGACACATCTTTTATTTTGCATAATGTTATTCCCTTAGAAAACAGGGAATAATGTTACATTTCTCCGGGTTTGATTATATTGATTGTTGCTTAAAGATAAACAGGACTGGCAGTTCATTCATTTTCTTTCTTTCTTCCTAAAAGGTTGTGCCATGAGTGGCTTGATAGCTGATGCCAAGACTCTTATTGACAAAGCAAGAGTGGAAACACAGGTATGACGGCCACGAACACTGAACTATAAGCACTATAAACTTACTGACTTTGTGTTTTTAACTATGAAATAATCTGTGTATATCTTCTTCCACAGAACCACTGGTTCACTTACAATGAGACGATGACAGTGGAGAGTGTGACTCAGGCTGTGTCCAACCTGGCGCTGCAGTTCGGAGAGGAGGACGCTGATCCCGGTGCCATGGTCAGTCACACATTAACAAATCATGGAGGCAAACTGTTTAAACAATATGTTGTATTTAAAACTTTGCAGGCATAATAAATAGTGGTCATAAACTTAAAGTAACAAGAGTTAACCTATTGCGCAATTTTTTGTGTGTGAAAATTCTCACCTACTCAAACTTTAATCCAATTATGTTTTTTTCTACGGCTTAATGTTTGGTGGTATTCTTGTAAACTAGCGAAACGTGTTCTTCTCTCTCTGCTCTGTATCTCTATGCCATCATCTACAGAGTCGACCATTCGGCGTAGCCCTTCTGTTCGGAGGATTTGATGAGAAAGGACCCCAGCTGTACGTATACATTACTATTTGTGCATTTAGCTTTAGACTCAGCAGAAACATGGTCCCTTTTAGTTGTTACTTCACAGATTCTTAACTGTTATTTGTTTATGAATGAAGGTACCACATGGACCCATCAGGAACCTTTGTGCAGTGCGATGCCCGGGCCATCGGCTCAGCGTCTGAAGGAGCACAGAGCTCTCTGCAAGAGATCTACCACAAGGTGCTGACCAATGCTTGTTTATGTTGAGACAGCATAAATATTATTTTGATTTTCTTCTTTCTTCTGGGTGACTTAGTAACTTGCCTAAACATTTTTGTATTGAAATATAGAACTTTTCTGAATTTCATACAGGCACAAGTTGTTTAAAAGGAAATTAATTAAATTATTGATGGGTTGTATCTTTTCTGTTTGTCCCTCTCTCCCTGGCCAACTGACAGTCCATGACATTGAAAGACGCCATCAAGTCATCCCTCACTATTCTGAAGCAGGTGATGGAGGAGAAGCTCAACGCCACCAACATTGAGGTCAGTTCTTAATTTCTCTCTAAGTTCTTAACAATTGATTTGAATTTGACATGGTGCTTAAAAGTTGGGTTTAAAAATGTGTAGTTGAAACCACATTACCAATGCCCTTTTCAATAATTGTTTTGTTTGAAAAATGAAATGCTGAGCAGTGCTAAGTTCGTAGAGGACAGTGAGTGTGTTAATCCTGAGTTTTAAATGCAGTTTTTTTTTTTCTGTGTCTCCTGTAGCTCGCAATAGTAGAGCCCGGGAAGACCTTCCACATGTTTTCCAAAGAGGAGCTGGAAGACGTTATCAAGGATATCTAAAGCAGAAACATTTGAAAGTCCTGGTTGGAGATCTGGGCAGGAGAGGAACACCTGGGCTGAATGTCACAACACAACCACAACTTTCCATCAGCACATTCTCCTTACTGCATTCAGATTATTGTTGGATTGCTTAAGAAGTTTCTCTTTGTAACGTGCTAATTAACTTGTCTCTCAGTATCTGAACAACTCTGTACAGCAGTCTGACCAGCGCTTACAACGGAGCGGCAGGGAAACAGTTATGGTGGGGTGGGGGGGGGGCGGGTATTCTTTTGTTACGAATCAGTACAATAAAACAGTTGTATTCAGAAAGTTGTCTGACTCTTTTTTTGTTTTTCTTGTGTTCTTGTTTTTATGTCATGGTTCCTCTCGACTAAGTATTGTTCTTTGTAACACATCACATTACAGTTAACATAAACAGGTATTTGGTTGCAACAGTGAGTTCCGGAAGTTTGTTTACTAACAAAAAAGCTTTTTAAATCAGTTATTTTCAGAAAAAAAATATTGTAGGGGTTTAAGCTCACATAAGTGTAAATTACCCATATCGCTCTCCCATGTCCCGTGGTGTCCCATCACGATATTAAGAAAGTGAAAAATGGCCTCCGTTAAAAGAAAATGTGTGTATATAATATATGTCTATATAGATGAAGTAATTGTTTCTTTAATTTTAGCATCTTTCACTAGCTCCTTCATTTTCCTTTTTGGACGGTCGTGTACTTGTCCTCTGAAAATGTTTACATTCATTTATTATTCTAAAATAAATGAAACCCACTAACGGATACAATAAAAGCTAGTTTGAAGTTGAAGTAATGAATTACTTAACTATTTAGGATCCTATTGTGGACAATTGTAATAGTTATGTGTGCCTTAATTACAGTACTTCATGTTTTGGAACTATTCAAGTAATTGCTAAAATGATCATAGTCATAAATACTTTAGATATTCCTAAGGGAAACAAATCACATTTTGAAGTGGGAACCCTATAATCCAGACTTGTTGTTCTGCTTTTCTTATGTTTCTTGGAATTCAAATTCAAGGAATACATTCTCCATTTAAAAAGATTACAACTTTTCCCGGTCACCGCGCAGTCTTTCCACCAGGGGGCAGCGTCACACCATCAGACCCCTGACATCTCAGTTGAGGAAGATTCCCGCCGTCCAATCAGCGTGAAGCTTATTCTGCTACTGACCAATCACCTGCCCCGGTGCATGGGCCGTTATTGAAGATGCATTTGGTGATGAGGGGGGCATGTGGAGCCAACTGGTGGGACAGAAAAGCTTCTTGCGAGTCCAAAGTTGGGCAGTCTTCTTGTAAACATGATCTCCGTGTCTGGCGTTTTGGCGCTCGGACTGTTTTGGTCTGTTCTGGGCACAGAGGGAGACAACTTATCAGGTTTGAGGAGGCTACAGAGGGAGTTTGGCAGTGATGAAGAGCGACATAGTTTAGAGAAGTCGGAGCTCTCGAAACGCAGCGCTGGACTGAATGAACAGACATGTACAGCCCTGCATGGAGTAGAGTCAACCCTGCAGAACAGCACCCACTCTGTAAGTGACTTGTTTAAGTTTATTTTTGAGCCACCATAACAACATAAACTTTCAGAAGAGGGGAAGTAGCCTCGTCTTAATGCTTCCTGCTGTTGGGGTAAACTCATAGGCTACTTCCAATGTGCCTTTGGTCACATAGAGCTGCAAATAGTGTCCACACATTTTCAAATTACACCACCAAACATATAGACCCTGATAACTTTAGATGATATAACATGAACATGTATACTGCAACAGGGGGAATGCTTCTGTTTGAAAGCCATGATCTGTAATGTTAAAAGACGCACGTAAACGATCTGTATGACTTTTCTAGTAGTTCCTCCTTACCGTGTTAATAGTTGATCGATCATAAAGTCAACATTTGCCTCCACCTTAAGGAGTTTTTGCTTCTCCTTATAGTACACTGGAGTCCAATTCATATATTTGGGTTGTGGACAGATGGACTTCTAGGAATGACTGAAAGAAGTGAACATTTGCATATATTGCAAATGTTTTGATAGAAGAACTACACTGCTTTTTGTTGATCTGTATAATGCAGGTTGTCAGTCTCTGACCTTTCCATTAGTCCATTCTGACATCTGACGAATGGTATAGGGTGTAATAGAGTTAGTGTTAATTGTATGGTCTATAACATTTCACAACATAATGAACAATGTTTTTCCCAGTTGCTCAAACCTGACTAGATGTCTTTAAATATCTTGTTTTCTCAGTACAAAACCCAGCATCTTCAGGTTTTTTTAACCTTTTTTTATAGACTTGAACTCTTTTATAATCTTAACCACGATCCCACATTATAATAGACCAAAGTGCACCTTCTGTTATTTTAGTACAGAACATGCTGTAATAGGAAGCACAACAACAACAACAACCCAGATGTCCAGAGGAATGTTGAAGAATAATAGGACCAGAGCTTCAGAGCTCCACAGGAGTGTGTGTGTGTGTGTGTGTGTGTGTGTGTGTGTGTGTGTGTGTGTGTGTGTGTGTGTGTGTGTGTGTGTGTGTGTGTGTGTGTGTGTGTGTGTGTGTGTGTGTGTGTGTGTGTGTGTGTGTGTGTGTGTGTGTGTGTGTGTGTGTGTGTGTGTGTGTGTGTGTGTGTGTGTGTGTGTGTGTGTGTGTGTGTGTGTGTGTGTGTGTGTGTGTGTGTGTGTGTGTGTGTGTGTGTCATAATTTCTGTGGCCTCAGACACCTGGGCTAGCTTTGAGCATGAAAACGATCCGGCGTGAGAGCAGACCCCTCCTGTCTCCTCGGGGTCTTTTCTCCCTCACAAACATTCCCCACAATTTTACAGCTTGACTCGACCTGAGCGCCAGTGTGGACTTAAATGTTCTGTTATCAGAGCTGCAGGGCTGGATCAGACAAGGCGTTTACATCAGTCGTTTTAACTCCTTGTTTTATTTATATATGGTGTAATATATGCCAGATCAACTTAGTCTACACAGTATCTGTTTTGTTCACCAGCCTGAGCTTTTGTTCCTGTATGTTTGTGCAAGGTTAATTTAGCTGATGAAGTCTGGTTCGAAAACTAGCTTGCTGTCCCTTTACGATGATGTTTTCCTCCTCACTCCATCCCGTCCTCTATCCCCTCTGGCCGAAAGATCGTAGAGAAAAAACATGTTCTGTTTTCAGGGGGAATCATAATGGGTGGCAGCCAGCTGTGGGAGCACCAAGAAAAGCAGCAGAGTTGATGTTCCACATGGTGGGTGAGAGATAGGGGGAGAGAGAGAGTTATGGAAAGTATGGGTTTGTTGATATACAGGGAGAGATATCCAATGAGAGCAACAAACTGGTGAAAATAGAGAAGCACTGTGAGGTAGAATTGTGCTTGAATTTTAGAAGTTGTAGAAGTTTATAAAGTATGCTTTAATCTGAGTTTGCATTTAATTGCATCCACACCAGTGCTAAAAGTTGATTATCATACATACAACTAATAAATGTTTGTTAAGGCAAATGTTTCTATCATCAAAAATGCCATTACTTTGCTGGTTCTAGCTTCTCAAATGTAACAAATTTGCAGACGTTTCTCTGTCCTGCACCCATGTAGATGTAATCAGGACTACAGGCAATTATTTTCTTGATTAATCACAGAATTTTTTGTTGTATAAAATATAACAAAACTAGGACTTTGAGTCTACAGTCATGCTTGAAACTCTACAAAGGCACAATGGTGCTTTGTCTTGATAAAATGCATATAAAGATATTTCACTAAATGCTAATATGAGCAACACATGGCTGGATTTCTTGAAAAATATATATAATACAGCCCAGCTTACCCAGCTGAGCCCAGCGTCAGAGGGTTGGTGTACACAGCTTCATGTGTTTAGATCAGAGCCAAGAGAGTTTGACCTCCTCTTCTGAAGTTCTGTGTGTGTAAACACGGCTGAAGCAGAAAGGTTAAAACCCAGAGCAGAGGGAATAAGGAGCTCATTGTGCTGGCGTCCGACTTCTGAGAGGAACTCGCTGTGCTCCCACCCACCAACAGGCTATGACTGCGTCTGCATGGATATGTGTGTGCGTTCAGGTACAGCAGAGTGGGTAACATTCACTTGTGCTTCACTGTTCATGTTCGAAAGTCAATCTACTGACACACACCTGGAGTGTCATGAGCAGATGAAGCTCAAAGGAGCAAGCCCTTAAATGAAACATGTGATGCAGCATGAGGTCATGTTTGGTTTGTGAGGCCACAGTCAGCAGGGTCAGGCATTTATCTCTTCACTCTTTTCGCTGACTAATAGCTCAAGCATCTTTTCTTCTCTTCACTGTCTCCCTCTGTGCTTCTGTTATCCCCATTACAGAACAGGACCGAGTGGTTAATAACCTTTTCCCGTTCTGCTTAACCCTTCTCCAGCAGTTTTCACTCAGTCACAGCTTTCAAAGCCCTTTTTTCATCTGACCTTTTTTTTTTATCATGCAGTTGTTAGTTGTTTTGGTTTCAGTCTCAGTGAAGCATCCAGCATTTGTCCAGTCAGGGGCTTCATGGGAGCAGATGTGGAAAATATCCTGCGGGTTGGATTCAATACAGGTGTGCAAGCTATTGGCAGAAACATTTGCAAATATTTGATCCTAAAACAATACACATTACACACCCTGAATCCTGCTGACCTGCAGTGACCTCGGCAGCTTTGCTCAATGTGACCACACTTCTTACTTTTGTAAAGATAACTTTTTTTTATTGCTTTTCCTTCTTTTACTAGGGGAGTTCTTGGCGTTGTGATAATATCCAGAATAAATGAATGTTCTATGTTGCAGAGTAAGGTTTATACAATATTGTAGAGCATGTTTTTGATACTCATTTTTGACCTTTCGGATACATCCGCCAGTAGTCATTTTTTTGACATAAATACACCTCCATCATTATTAGATGTTCTTTGTGTTGTCTAACTAGCACACTTTACCATGCTAAACAGCTACAATGCAAAGGTACATGGGGTTGATGATACATCGCCTAAACATGTAGCATTGTAAGAACGATAGCATGCTGACGTTAGCCTTTAGCACAAAGTGTACAAACTACAGTATCATAGTTCTGCAAACATGGCTGTAGGCTCTTAGTGTTGACCAATAATTGTTTCATGTTTGTGCTCCCTAATTAAAATAGAATACCATTTGAATGGTATGACACTTCTTCGTAAAGTTATAATAAGAAATTATAGAGTATTTGTTTGGTCTTGCTGACAGATATTTGTTCCCTGAAACAAAAGTAAATGTATTTTAATTTTGTTGAGAATAATTCAAATCAGTGAGTTTTGAAATCCTTGCTTTCGCTGTACTTACAACAAACAAAATGGGTCATAACCTTAGATATATGTTATTTGTCATTATAAAGCACAGATAATCAGGCTAAGACCATGAAATGGCTTAGTTTATTATATGAAACTGTAGTTTTCATGGTTCTGTCACACTAATGTTGTGATTATTGCAATAGTAGTATTGATATGGTTGTTAATGATTATAATTATGAATCAAAGACGGTTGCATGTTAAGATGGGAGGACAGAGAAGTATTCATGGGTTACCCACATTGATCTCTTCTTAACGTCATTACATATTATGAGTAAAAGTGGATTTCTGTGCATCCATTAAGTCCCGCTTAAACCTCAAGTATGACCATAACTTCGATGTTTCACCCGTCTCTAAAACCCATAATAGCCCTTTACTTAAAAATGTTTTTTATTTCACTATAATCACTTTTATTACATGGAAACAGAGAAAAAGCAGGAATACAGGGATATAGATCAAACTGACATGAAACAATATTCCCTGAAAGATTTGAAGCCAAAACACTGATTTATTGGCGTGACACTGTTTGGAGGACAGGACACATCCTGCTTAACATTTTCTAACTGAATACCAGATTGACTAAATTACTGCAAAAAGAGGAGGTTAAGTTGTCAGGCTGTCAACTGATGGAGATTAAAGAATAGTTTGATGCAGGCGAGGGGGTGATGAAGTGATTTATGTAGAGAATAGATGGAAAGTTTTGTTCACACACTCGGATATTCGCGGCTGGCCAGTTTCCACTGGACCTGTTTACAAGGAGTTTCCAGCAGCCAGACCTGGCCGTCTCCTGTGGCTTTATAGAGCGGTGTGCAGACTCTCCGGGGCTCGGCTCACCTTGTAAACATCTGCCCTGCCAGAGAAAGACAGGAGGGGAGAAACCTTTGGTGGCTAAATATGTTGCTGAAATTACCAAACCCTTGAATGTCACTCTGGGTGAACAGACTGGAATCTGGCAGTCAGTGCACTTGTTGTGAAATAAAAGTTCAGGACAGAACTCTTTCCTCAAATTACACCTACTAATATGTAACACTGAGGTTTTGTTTTTAGAATGTGTTATTGAATAAAAAATCTTCTGCACAAGGATCCAGCTGAGGCTTAAAAAGTCTTGAAGGCATTGAATTAATTTGTCTAAAAATGAGGCCTCCGCTTGTATTGTCTCATGTGAATTCTTTATGGTGTTTGTTTATGTATTGTATAATCTTTAGATAATTGGAAACACCACTTAAAAACAAATGCCTTTCTTATTAGCACCACTCAGATCCTGATAGCGGAATATTGCGTGTAAATTGAACTTTCCCTTGATTGACATAAAGAAACATTTTAAAAAGAAACACTTAAACCGTAGGACGTGTGTGTGTGTGTGTGTGTGTGTGTGTGTGTGTGTGTGTGTGTGTGTGTGTGTGTGTGTGTGTGTGTGTGTGTGTGTGTGTGTGTGTGTGTGTGTGTGTGTGTGTGTGTGTGTGTGTGTGTGTGTGTGTGTGTGTGTGTGTGTGTGTGTGTGTGTGTGTGTGTGTGTGTGTGTGTGTGTGTGTGTGTGTGTGTGTGTGTGTGTGTGTGTGTGTGTGTGTGTGTGTGTGTGTGTGTGTGTGTGTGTGTGTGTTCGCTCGCTGTGCTCAGGTCATTGTTTTGTTCTCTGACCTCGGCTTTGTCATTAGGCGGGAATGTAGGTCACACATGCAGAGTGCATCCAACTGGCCGAGTTACTTTGGACAGTAAAAACAATGCATTCTGTCCTCTTGTTCAGTGCGACACACACACACACACACACACACACAAACTCTCTTGTGTTTTGTTTAAGACTAAACTGTGTACTCTTAAGTGTGAATTTCCTTCAGTCGAGTGAATATTAAGCAAATACCATGTGCCTGAAATATTTTAAATAATCATAGTCACAGAACATTAGGCAAGAATTACTCAGATTGATTGTTTCCTAAAAACTCACTTTTTTCCTTTCATTACAGTTCACCTTCAAAGTGAGCACCATGGGTTCACTGTCACTGGCCTGGGTGGGAGACGGTTCCGGGGTGAGTTTGTTTACATGACTGAAAATGTTTGAATTAAATATATGAATATGTTGCAGAGACTGTTGTGTTATCCTGCTTCTTCTCCCAGGTCCTGCTGGTGTTGACCACATTCCAGGTGCCGTTGTTCATGATGCGTTTTGGCCAGTCCAATCTCTACAAGAGGTGAGAAATACCCAGTGGAAATGTAGCAGTTCATTATTAGTCATAGCTGTGGTCAGAGGGTCTAACTGCAACGTTGTCCCTGTGTCAGTGAAGACTATGGGAAGACGTTCAAAGATGTGACGCACCTGATCAACCACACCTTCATCCAGAGCGAGTTCGGCTTCGCCATCAGTCCTGACCACTCTGGCAAGGTGAGCCGAAATGTTCACATTATGGAGCTTAACTTACATGGTGGTTTGTGTGTTGGTCTTGTAATAACACAGGAAAGTATAAGTCTAATGTTATGTTATTAGTGTATGATGGACATTTCATCTCTGTGTTTGGTTTCAGGTGATTCTCACAGGAGATGTGTCAGACATCGGCGGGTTTAAACTGTTTCGCTCTCAAGACTTTGGCTTGACCTTTGTTCCAACCGACCTGCCGTTTGAGCCCCTCATTCAAATGCTGTACAACCCCGGAGACTGCAACACACTTGTGACGCTCAGTATCATGGTAGCAGCTTTCAATCTTTAGACCAAATCGATTTGAGTTTATAACTTAATCACGTTTCATAATGACATGGTTGACTTCTTCTAAATCAACAATATTATCAAAAAGTCCTAACACAAAAGTCTATGAACACTTCTTTACTAACTGAGCCTTTTCCCTGCAGTTGGACCTGTGGCTGTCGGAGGACTTTGGCGCCACCTGGAGGAAAATCCATGAAGGTGTTTGTTTGGTCAGATGGTGAGAATTCTCCTTTACATAATCTGTCAGTCTAAATATGTTACAGATGGCATACTGAAGAACCCAGACTAAACAATGGGGATACGAATTATTGGGTTGGGGGCTTGGACCACGTGTTTAAATACTATTACTTATTACTTATTAGTCATTGGCAGTTAGTTATTGGTATTCATTTTTTCCCTCTCCCTTGACAACCTGATGATTTACGTCATCATAGCTACGACTAAATAAAGCCCTGAAGCAGAGACTTTATTGGTGTACTAAATGGAAAATCATATATTTATGTTCCATGGCGCAAACACAGCAGTAAATCCATAAACTATAAATCCAGATGGAACAATTTGAGAACATGCTTTTAGGGTCAGGCTGCCCTCCTTAAGTAAAAGACAAGAGTACATAACATCTTATTTTCTGATCCCACTCCTCCTCCTAATCCTATATAATGTAATACTTGAATACACATCCCAAACCAGAGACTTCTTTAAATCAGTAATTGATGTGTGATTAGTACAGAGTGAAATATAAACTGTGTTATAATTGGGTCCTGAAACTCTGACAGGGTGTGAAACAGCTTATTTGTCTCCACACAGCCTCCGTGTTTGTGTGTGTTTTTTATTTGTCCATTTGTGTTATTCCAGCTGCTTTTCTCACCACAGTTTGGATCACTCTCCTGACTCTCCTGCTTTCATTGCTTTTGGACACCTCGAGTTCACATGGGGTAGTGGTGGTGTCAGCCTGTGGTTGTGAGCTCTGCATTGTGGGACCATTTTGATAGCTCTGCGTGACCACAGCTGTTATTTAAACCTCGACCTAAATTGACATTGAGAGAGGGAGCTGAGGCTGCAGTCAGAGTGAATCATGAGTCAGCGAAGGCATTCTTATTCAGCCCACAGTCCTCTAACCGGCAGAATCTCTGCAGTGTGAAAACCTTCGTCCCCTTTGGCAGCGAACACAGCCAGATTGGTTGGAGCTCAGCCCGGGAGGGTTTGATGTTTGCACCGCTAGCAAAGCACTTAGAAAAAACCACAACCATAATCTATGATCTCTACCATTTCTCAAAGTCATTTACATTTGAACTCCGAGGACTCTAGAAGTAAAAAAAAAAGCACAATTAGATCTTTCTACAGATTCATTCCTTTACTGTTTCTTCATTTTTCTCAAATATAGGGGTCCAAAAAACAGCATCTACTTTACAAAAAACTACAATGGATCATGCAGTAAGCAAACACAGTTTATTCACATGTTTATTTAAAATCCTGCGTTACATGTAGTAATTCCTCTTTCTTCCTGTTAGAAGGTAAAGGAATGCTGGAGTTAAAGAAGACAGCAGATTATGGTCGAAGTTTCCAAACCATCGCAACCAGAGTTTTCTCCTTCGTACTGGGGGGGCGCTTTGTTTTTGCCTCTATCATGACTGGCAAGGTATGTGTGTGTCTCTGCAAGTAAATGTTTCGAAATGATGACTCAAAGGGCCAGTTAACCCATATAACAATCATAAAAACATGCAGTATCTATCTAGCCTTTGTGGACTCTAATCACAAATGTTGTTAACATGCTATTTGTATTTAGATAAGCAAAACATGTCTTTTGGCAGTGTTTGATCAGAATATGATTGATTCAGCCAGGCCTCATCTGGAGGTAGTTTAACTCGTATTGTGATCAGTTCACAGCATATTATGAATTAAATCCATACCGCGTGATCATATACTAACGAATAAGGATATTTACCCGAACATACCTTTGTCTCTTTTTACGAGCTAAAGGTACAGCGCTAAAGCTCAATGTTGTTACTTTAGCTATCCATTTTTCCCTGGCTAAAAAAATGTGATTTAAACAGAATGAACCCTGTCTATGGCATTGCTATCTTTGGCCCTAACGTGTTCCTGTGTGTGTGTGTTAGGGGACACAGCGTAAGATCCACGTGTCGGTGGATGGAGGTAAAGTGTGGAACATGGCTCAGCTTCCTACAGTCAACCACGAGCAGTTCTACTCCATCCTGGCATCCAATCAGGACATGATATTCATGCATGTGGACGACCCTGGAGGTCAGAACCAGTGAGGATGCTGCTGTTAGTGATGATTGATGTGGATGCTGATTACAGATGATGCTAATGATTAACAAGATGGTTGATATTGCAAAATCACCTCCATTTAAACGGTCTCATTAGATGTCCTTGAAAAATACCTCCAAGCTGCAGAACGTTTCTCTGCAGGAGCCTTGGGGCTTTCATACAAGTGTGTGTGTGTGTGTGTGTGTGTGTGTGTGTGTGTGTGTGTGTGTGTGTGTGTGTGTGTGTGTGTGTGTGTGTGTGTGTGTGTGTGTGTGTGTGTGTGTGTGTGTGTGTGTGTGTGTGTGTGTGTGTGTGTGTGTGTGTGTGTGTGTGTGTGTGTGTGTGTGTGTGTGTGTGTGTGTGTGTGTGTGTGTGTGTGTGTGTGTGTGTGTGTGTGTGTGTGTGTGTGTGTGTGTGTGTGTGTGTGTGTGTGTGTGTGTGTGTGTGTGTGTGATCAGACTCAGGTGTTGGAACCATCTATGTGTCAGATGACAGAGGAGCTGTTTTCTCCAAGTCTCTGGAGCGCCATCTTTACACGACCACAGGAAGCGAAACCGACTTCACCGCCATCTCTTCACTGAGGGGCGTCTACATGACCAGCGTTCTCTCAGAGGGTGAGTCAGCACACCGAGTTATTTATATGTACTTACACATTTTAAGACGAGTCTTCGGGCACCTTTTTGTCAACATTGTGAAATATGATAACATTTATTTTCATTTGAAGAATTGCTCAATTTGTCTCTTCGCCACACTGGAACATCACAGTGATGATGTAATAGTATGTTTGTTAAAGTTAGTAAACCATCTGATGTTTCTTATCCACAAATATATTTTATACTTTTTAGACCGTGACTTATTATACTATACAACAATGTAACTCTATTCCACCTTTGATCCATGCCATTGAATGGCAAATCCTGTATACTAGCCAAAAAAAAAAAAAAAACATTTCAACCAAACACAAACTGCTTTCCATTGTGGTTATTTTTATTATGTGTTTTTATAGCATTGATTGTGAATACAGTTTTGTTTTTTTGGCATCCTAAATTTAGAATCCTTCCTTGAACTCATTATGTAATGAGTCCTTACTAATCCTTATCATTTAAGATAAAGTCGACTAAATGTTCACTGCCATTGATGCCAAACAGATTTTCGATTGGTTGATTTAGTCGATTTTTCATTCTCTCACCATAGTAGTATAAACGAAGAACAGTTGCTACATAGAAGGCAGGGTATGAGTCCATGGATTGAGAAAATGTTTTTGAAAATGTGGTTAGATAGTTGTGTACCCATGTGGATCCTGAACTGAAGTGAATGTTATTAACTGCAGATGGTGCAATGGAGACAGTGATCACCTTTGACCAGGGAGCAAAATGGCAGACGCTGCGCAGACCACAGAACAGCCACTGTGACAACGAGACCTCGACCAACAGGCCTAACAGAGTGAGACAAACATTCATGCATCATTTAAATATATTCAGTTTTATCTTTGAATATTTCTCATTACTTCTGGAGTGTTTCATTTATTCACTTACCTGTTTGAGTCTTGTTATTGTATGAGATCAGTTCTGTTTCTCGTTTCTATGGAATTTTAGCATAAGAAAATATGAGTGTCTGCATGTGGACCTGGTACCAACATATAATCATGTGTTTACAGTGCAGACTCCTCATCCACGCAGCCTACAGCATCACCATGATGATGAACGTCCCCATGCTGCCTCTCTCACAATCCAGTGCTGTGGGCATCATTCTTGCCCATGGTAAATAAATACAAATATACAAATAAATACTTTTACTGCATGGTGAGATGTTTACTAACACCTTTGTCCTGCGTTTCCTCAGCCAGTGTTGGGGATGAAGTGTCCTCTATCTCACCTGATGTGTACGTGTCGGATGACGGGGGCTACTCGTGGATGTTGGCACTCAGAGGCCCCCACCATTACGCTATAATGGACTCTGGGGGGCTGCTGGTGGCTGTGGAACAAACCAACGCTCCTGTCAACCAGATAAAGTGACTATACCTACACAATTAGTTTATTTTAGTATCGTTGGTAGCACTTTTTATGAATACCATGTGTATACTGCATTAAATATATACATACGTAAAGCATTATAATCTGCTTTTAGCACATGTATAATAAAAGTTATATCACTCCTAAATATTCAAATACTTATCCATCATAACACCTTCTCAAGCATTTGTATCATAAATATAAGAGATATCATAATACTTTTATGGGTCATAGTTTATTATATTTCTCATAGCAATATTAATATAACATATGCTATATATATATATATAATTATTTTACAATGCATTATCTAATAACTATTCTGAGGTATAGGCAGATATAATGCTTAACAAGTACATAGTCATTGTTTGCTTTAATTAAAGTGAAATAAATCTCAATAAATCAATGCAAGAACAAAGCATTGTAACAGTAATGTATTTATTTAACGGGTCATGACAGAATGACAATTTTGCCTCTCACACCCTCAGGTTCTCCACAGATGAGGGGCAGTGTTGGCATACGTATAACTTCACCAGCGACCCGCTCCACTTCAGCGGCATGGACAGCGAGCCCGGCTCCCGCTCCATGAACGTCAGCCTGTGGGGCTACAGGAACGACTTCAGCAAATGGGTGGTGATCACCATAGACTTCAGGAAGATCCTCACCAGAGACTGTGAGTATGTGGGACAATGAGGGTTTAACAGAAAGGGTTTTTTACCTCTTGACTAACTCAGGTCTTGTGTACATGTGCAGGCACTGGGGGGGACTATGTGCAGTGGCTGGCTCACTCTGCAGACCCCAGTGGATCACATGATGGCTGTGTGCTGGGCTGTAAGGAAACCTTCCTACGCCTGAGGAAAGACTCTGTCTGCTGGAACGGGAGGGACTATGCCGTCACTAAGAAGCTGTCCCCCTGTCCGTGTACAATAGAGGATTATCACTGGTACGTTTTTGTAAAATAGCACACATTTATAATGCCATCTTAGTGTAAGAGTAATGGAAACATATTTATCGTGTCGGTCAATTTCTTGTCTCACAGTGACTTTGGATATTACCGACCAAAGAACAGCTCAGAGTGTGTGGAGCAGGAGGAGCTGAAGGGTCGACCTCTGCAGTTTTGTTTAAATGGGACCACCGAACAGCTTCAGACCAGCGGGTGAGGAGGCCTGTTTTTATCTTACTCTCTCTTTCCTTAGCCGTAAATATAACCTTGTATGTTGACCTCTCCACTTCACTTCCAGGAGCCTGCTACAGATTATTAGAGTGTTGTTCTATGAGAATGTAGTTCAAGAATAACTACATCGCACATACAATAAATACAAGGTTCATGAAGCAACATAATAAAGGGTTCCTTAGATAAGTCACTAATAGAGGAACAAGTCCTTAACACTGTTAGCATTTTAAAATGCCCAAGCCAATTCCAATTCCACTGCAAAAATCAAACAAGTGGTGTTAATCTTGCTAAAGTGTAAGTATCATTTTACCAAAGAGCTTATTTGATTAAATAATCCAAAATCCAATGGAATAAGAAAATGGTACTGTCCCTGCAGCACTCAATTAGGTATAGGGTTTGGAAGCAACTATGAAAAACTTCACGAAACATCTTAGTATGCTTCTATTTTTCTTCATTAGTGTTAAGAATCTTATGTTTAGTCTACCTGCTGTCTTGTCCTGCCCTGTGTCATTTTCTTAGTGATTTGTCTTGGCTGACGTGTCTCTCTGTCTCTTCTTAAATTGAAGCTACCGGAAGGTTCCAGGAGACCAGTGTGAGGGAGGTTTTCAGCCCGTCAGGAAGGAGACAGACCTGAAGAGGATGTGCACCAGCAACGTCCTTTCTCCAAACTCTCTGGTCAGTTTTGTTCCTTCTGAGAAAAATACTAGGTAGGCTAGAAAAACCGTATCTAGCTAGCTACATTGGGATGGGTTAGGGCCTGGGAATCAAAAGGGGAACCTCTGATCTTTGACATGGTGAACACTGAAGGTATGTGTTAGTTACCTAGTAGGGGTGGGGCACGACCCGATCATGTTTGTTTGTAATATTCCTCAAATAAATACATCAGTCTCTTGTCTAAGCTGAGAGACATGAAGTCTGGAGAATCTTTTTTTCATTGAATGATTTTCAAGTTTTTTTCCGCATGTCATTTCTTCATGCCTTTCTTCACGTTTGTGTAACTCGTTACAGACTAAAGACAGTTCACTGAACACTGCTGTCATAGTGATGGTTGTCATAGCGATGCTTCTGTCGAGTGCTGTTGCAGGCGTTTGGCTGGTTAAGAAATATGTCTGCGGAGGACGGTCAGTTAAATATGTTACATATTTCTACACAAACATAAATGAACACTGTATTTCATCTCTGTTTGTTCCTCATGTCCTCACCAGGTTCCCCGTGCATCGATACTCTGTCATGAGAGAGAATGTTGAGGCTGATAAAATAGAAGGAGTCGATGATATTGACACACACTACATGGAGACAGGAAAAGCACAGTACAATGAAGACTCAGATCAGGTATCTGGTTCTGTGTAAAATTACTTTTTCAGGTTCTTTTTTGTGATTATCTTCCTCCCTTTAAGCATTGTTTGTGTTTCTCCACAGGACCTGTTAGAATAAGGCGGACATTTCTCCCTCAAAGGCTCTTAAAGACTACATTTAACACAGTCTTCGTGATGCCTGGGCACCCATGATGCTCCCACATGCCGATTAACATCTTCGTTTTCACTTCTCGCTATCCCCTGGTGGCTGGAGGACTCTGCAGAATCTCACATGGCTTCCTTTTACCAGTCGAGGCTCCCATAAAAAAGATTGAACCGTTTTCTTTGGGGAGGGGGACAAACCCAGCGCAGAACAGAAGGAAAGCTTCTGGGGTCCCTGGAGAGCTTTTGTATTTTCTGTCACAAAGAGTTCTGCAAAGACCACTGAGTCTGAATACATGCTCTGTATGTTCCCTTGCATGCTGACCTGAGAAAAGATGGCCTTTCAGATCGTGATGCACTGCAGAAGCATAATACAGAGGCTAGATATAAAGGCTTACAGAACATTTCACACAATAAGAGTTAGGAAACACAGAAAGTAGTTATCATACTTTAGCTGAGAGATTGTCTGCTGACACTTACGTCGTTTTTGTACTCTATAAACTTAATAATTGCAACATACAGTCCTGTTGCAAATGGCGACCATTTTAATATTACTTTTGTCAGCTTCACTAGTCACTAAGATAAGGCTACGCTACTCAATATGAGTTCCTGCTAATCACAAGTTCCTAAGAAAGGAGCACTTTTCAATGTATTGTTGTAACAGCTACTAAGAGCTGTAGTGCCTCCTTTAATGTTACTGGTCATCGTCTCTGACTAGTGACATCTTGTGTTTTTTTGAAGGAAATACACTTCCATTTTATTCAGGTGATGCACCATAGATAAACATATTTCATACCACTTTTATTGTTTTATAATTGTAATTATTAAAACATTTTTAAATTGATAGAAAAATCAGATTTTAATGTAACATTAACCCAGAACAAACAAGTTCCATTTTTATTTTTTTATTATTTTTTTAAAATAAAAGACAAATAAGTGCCTATTTTAGACTCAATTATAACTTTTATCAGCTGACAGATAAATGATGCCCAATAAAACAATACTTTATTAGATTGCTAAGAAATTAATGCTAAAGTGCCTTGTGAAACTTTCGGAATAAATGTTAAAATGGCCTGCCATTGTTGTGAAGACAACTCATTTGTTTTATACAGTGCAGCTTCATACAAGCAATTGTATGTGTTGTGAAAAGACTTGAATATTTACCAAAGCACTTTTATTGAGTAGTTTGTAGAGGAGTGAATTGTAGAGGTGAGGTTGTAGAGGTGAAACCTAACCTTAGCCCAGCATTATATAAAGTATTAAGGTAATGCTGACTCAAACTCTTTACTTGAACTTTCAGATTTTTTCAATTTTTCTTTTGCTTAACAGGGTGCACCAATATGTTGCTGTTGTGTTTTAAATATTTCGTTTTTGTCTTATTTGGCTGATATTTTTCTATATTAGCCAATTCCAATGTCCATGTGTCTCTAGCTTAATGCAGGTGAAGAATCATCAAAATAATCAAGTGTCTTCTAGAGACCATGTTGGCTTGTTTTCTTTTATTATTTTGACAGCAGAAAAACAATATTTACAGCAATAACATTTCCAGAAATGAACTGATACTGCTTTTTTAAAGCTTTTATTTACCAGTCTTATGATATATTGGTGCATCCCAACTTAATAATATAATAGATTCTGCTAAATATCCACAATAACAGAACTTAATTTATCAGATTAATGCCTGGTTGCCATAACGAGCATATACTTTATGAAGTGTATTGAGTTGTATCATTTTCCAAGATGACATTTCACTGTGTTACATACATTTTTCAAATGATATGTTGAATTGCAATCATTTCCGTTTTCTGCAAAACAACTTTTGCCGTGTGCAGGGCTTTTGGCTAATGCTTGTTTTCTCTAGCAGAGTCAATATTATCCCAGTGAATAAGCTATTGTAATAAGCTGGCATTTTCTCAAGGACTGTTGGGTGGACTTTGTTAGATATGAAAGCAAATTCATATGCTTGATGCTTCTTTATTTACACAACTGTCAGTAAGAACAAACCCAGCTATTTACTGGATTCAATGATTTATTTTTGCACTGTATCTACAGATCTGTGAAAGGGTTGCATTTGTGGCTACTTGTACATCTAACTTTTGTTTGGTATTTGGGCAATGAGTTGTGATCTTCATTCCATCTTGTTTTCTTGACTGTTTTCTAGAATATCAGAGAAAAGTATCTCTGAATAAAACTATTCTGTAGCACAAATGTTTTATAACAATGTCTGCATTTATTGAATGAAATGACACAATCTCTCTTACATCTGTTCAGATATGCTTGGCTGTGGGTTAATGCAAAATGTCTATTATTGCAACAATACTTAGGCAAGTTCCAAAAAAATATATAGTATGTGTATATCAAAGTACATTTCACATAAATGTAATTTCTAGCAGTGTATATTTATTATTATTATTGCATGATAGGTGAGAAGTATTACAATGATCTATTCTATTCAAAAAATACTACTGATGTAATTGTAAGATGGAATGGCTAACATAATGTCTTCATGCAACACAGCAAAACTTTAGCTACAAAAAGGTAATAAAGATGATTGAACAACCGCTATGAATTTAAAAACAGACCCATTAGGTATTTCCATTATTAAGGCTTAATATGTTCTCTATAAATAGAATGCTTGGTTAGTATTTCAGACAACCCAGAGATTCTCATAGCTCAACGTGTCATCCTTTAAATATTTTGTCCAGGCAATAGTGTAAAATTCCCAATCGTTCGAAATAAATGGAAATTATAAGAAGGAAAGATGACTTAAATTATTAAGAGAGTTTAAGCTGTACATGTATTGGCTGTCGGGTGATAATAAAACACTTGATGTGCATAGACAGTATATTTAGTATGCAGAGATCTTAATTTATATAGTGTCTAGTAGCTTGACCGTCAGTAAAATCAAGTGAAGTAAAAAGTATAATATATCGAAAGGGAGGGGTTGAGCTTGGTGATAATGAAAGGAGCATTCTGGAAGTTCTCAGTTCACCTGAGTTGAAGGTCATACTGTTGGTTCACATAGACTGTAACTAACTACACTGCAACAAATCTTCTTAATAAGGAATGCTCCCAAGCTTAGCTAAGATGTGTGAGAAGAAGTAAATATAGATACACATTAGCAAATAAGAATCACACAATGATATTATTATATATATAAGTAAGTGAGTATAATATTTAACCACCTACGGGCGACTTAAACCCCAATAAACATAGGGGACTTAAACCCCCTACGGGTTGTAAAACTAATATTTTACGCATGTCATTTCTTCATTTCTTTCTTAGTTCATTTCATTGAACTAATGCCTAGCAAAGGTAAACAAATAATTGTCTTAGCCATTGTTGATTTTTTAGAACATCCTGATATGGCCTCCCTAACTTCCAGAATGCTCCTTTCATTATCACCAAGCTCAACCCCAACCCTTTCTCCTCTCTCTGTGTTTAAATATGCAACCCAAACTCTATTCTTCGCCTTTCACTCGGCTGATGAGCTCTCTGTATGACTGACGGAACTTTCTTGCAAGAAATAAAATACGACAAAGACCGCTGAATGCTTTGATTCTCTATCCACATTTGATAAACAAATTCCCGCCACAATCCCTCAGACAGACTTTTATAAATTAGCCCTGATAGTAGCCTACAAGTACCACAAATGTGTTCTTAAGTACAGTAGGCTACTTGAGCATTATTCAACAACTGAAATAATGGAAATATAAATGTACCACCATATCAAACATATATATACCTACAATTTCCCCCAGGTGCTTAGTTCCCATTATTGTTAAAGCTCTTGGATAACTTGCATTAATGCTCTCAATAAGGATAGTGTTATCTCCATTGACTGGTTGTTATATCAGACGATTGTGTAACTATGAGGCTTTTATCAAACAATAGGGGGCGCCATACTCCTGGTCTATCTGTCTGAACAGCCGGAAGTTGTAGCCGCATTCATCGTTTTGAATCTGTAGTTAACTATGCTAACTGTGTGTTGTTAGAGTGCGCTAGAGTTAAAAACGCCAGCATTCTTTAGCTATATATACATATTTACAGAGTATCGGCGAGTTGTTAAGGCGTGAGGGACAATGTAACTAGCAGCTGGGAAGTAATGTCAACTCATCACGGTGAGATATTTTTCAACGTTCAGGAAATAGCTTGCTAGCTAACGTTAGCCCTGTCGTTAGTTAGCTAACTGGCACGTTCACTAGTAACGGTGGCGTGCTTGTCACCTGCCACTGCTTCACATATGTTACAGTTCACATGCCAGTAGCTAGCAAGGTGCCATTGTTCTGTGTGTTAAATTAACATTTCACCCATTTATCCGACGTTTGCTGGCTAGGCTAATCGATCATGTTGGCCTTGTTATTGAAAAACCGTAATTCTTGCAAAAATATAACACGTTATCAGTTGGGTAAGGATCCACCCAGGCAGCGCTCAGCTACGCTAGATTGTTTTTACTGCTGTCTATTTCGCTTCGATCACATACAACCACAACATTTGGTAAAATATGTAAGCCTTGGTGGGGTTACCATTTCACAATAATACATTGAAGCCAGAGGTGGAAAAAGTACTCGGATCTCAAAGTAAAAGTGGGAATACTCTGTTACAAGTAAAAGTCATGCTATCACAATGTTATTTTAAGAAAAGTATAGCATCCAAATATAAGTACTCATTATGCAGATTACAGAATAATATATATAATGTGTTTTGTTTATAATTATTGATGCATTAAAGTGTTATCAAAGCTAGTAATGGTGCAGCTATTACCAGCCATTTTAATTATTACTTTGTATGCTGCAGGGTAGCTTGTGTATTTAAATCCACGTGTAAATAAAGTCCTATTTAAGGATTGTTTCTATTTCACATTATTAATGCAAATCTGCAAAGTAACTATTACATCAATGTAGTAGACTAAAAGTACACGATTTACCTCTGAATTGTTGTGGAGTGAAAGTACAAAATAGCACAAAACAGAAATACTTTGACATCAGCATTATGTGATTGTATGGAAAATGCATGTGAATGTATAGGCTGGTTTATCTTACATGTTATAATTTTGTGTTTCAGACTTAGTTTGTTTACTATGAACGCCCTGTCGGCCGAGCCTCTGGCATCAAGCTCATCATGCAGAACGCTGCCTGGAGAGGGAAATCAGGTACAGTTAAACAAAAACCATGACTGGTTTATTTGCCTGTATAATTATCCAACATCACATGTATACTTCATATAGAAAGCTAAATGGTGGTACTGCTCTTCCCGCCCAGGTACAACCAAAAGCCCCTCTCCTGCAGATTCTGCGTGTTGCCGGAGCTCAGGAAGAAGTCTTTACACTCAAAGAGGTGAGCTGTCAGGAGAAATGTTAAGCATGTTTGTTAGTGTGCAGCCTGTCGGACTGGCTAATAACCAAGTGTTCTTCAGACTATGTTCAGTACTGTGTTCCTATAGGTAAATATCTACCCTGTAGGTGCCTTGTGATATCTGATATTCAGTATTATGTGTAGGTGATGCACTATTTGGGTCAGTACATCATGGGAAAGCAACTGTATGACAAACAGAGGCAGCACATAGTCCACTGCCAGGATGACCCTTTGGGAGAACTGCTGGAGGTGGAGAGCTTCTCCGTCAAGAACCCAAGGTAATTATCCACACCGTAATTTAGCTCTTGGTCAACACTAATAATTGATTATACATCTTAGAAAAGGAGGGTCATTCTAATCTCTCATATTCTCCTTTTTCAGCCCGGTGTATGAAATGCTCAAGAAATATTTAGTTGTGCTTGGTGGTTCTGGTAAGTCGCATATTCATTTTAGGCTTTATACTGTTGTTATATGAAATGAATTTTCCGTCACGGGGCTTCATGAAAGGACACGGAATGTATGAATATATTTCCTATAGAACATTGAACATTTCTGTTGATTTGAAACGCAAATATTTAATTTCCCTCTTCCCTTTGGGTTTGACAAACACAGTATTTCATTTCTTTAACATCTTCTTTAGCCTTATTTAAAAGAAAACATCCCGAGGTATATGGAGAATATCTAAACATGTTTCAGCCTTCTTCTTGCACACATTATGAATGATTGTGATTAGGTTATGCATCTCTTGGACATGCAGGGACCAGAGCAACAGCATTCAAGCTTGTCCTAAAAAGCAGCAAAAGAAGGCCTTAGTGAGAGAGTGTTATTCTATAATTAAAGGGTGGGGTTGTCTTCTTTTTTCTGTTACTGTGTCTTATCTGAAATGCAGACGCTGCAGAGAATCTTTCTGTGGGCCGTGAGTGTGTAGAGGGCGGAGTGGAGGATCGTGGTCAGGTAAAACCGAAACATGGTGCTCTGGAGAAACAGAGACCCCAAACCTTTCTCACCTCGCTACACACAGCATTTGTTAATAATAATAATAAATAATAAATGATATATTTGTATCATTCGCGGCCACACACTGATGCCAATGTTTGATTGAGACCAGTTGGCCTTAGTGTAGCAAGTGTAGCTAAAGCGAGCTGCAGACTGCTTGTGTGTAATGAGGAGGGGGGGTGAGGGCTGCTGTCTTCGTTGCTGTGAATTTGTACAGAGTGGCACCGTCTCTGTACAACCCCATCCTTGCTTTGGTCTGGTGGTAATATCTGCACTCTTTTGCGATCCACCAGCACCACCCAGTGGATGGGGGGGCAGAGTCACCCTCTCTGTCTGTCTCAGAGTTCTCTTCTCTGCTCCGAAACTGGAGGATCGCAGCTCCTGATCCAGCCACAGGCCCTACCATAACCCCCCACCCCCGTGTTCCAACCCCCTTTTCCCACCCCTTTTCAACATCCACCTTTAAAGCAGCTACTTCTGGCTAAGACTCTGTCTAACCCCTGATGAGCTGAAGCCAGTTCTTGGTTTTTCCTCACTGGCTTAATGAATTAAATAATTTACTCCATTTCAAATCCAAACACATGTAATAAATTATACTCTGAGGTTGTTGCCAAGTTTAATTCTGATGATGACCTAAATGTTTTTTTCAAAAGTCCATATATATTTCCATATCTTCATTTCTGATCATTTTTCCCATGGATATTTGGTTCAGTATAGATCATAGTCACTACTTGAATGGAACTTTTAAAGTTGTTTTTTTAATCTTGACTCACTAGTTTCTTCACTGTGTTTATTAGTACGCTGGCTTTTCTACCTCATCTTTCTCGTTCCCTTTTTCTTTCATTCTCCACATGGTTTTGCTCTCCCTTTTTTATCTTAAAAATGTGTTTTTACCTCCCTCCCCACTGTCCCGTACCCTAATTGCCCTGCCCCTTGTTCCCATTACCCAGAGGCCACCTTGAAAAGGAGCTGCGAGCCCTCCAAGTACCCAGTTACGGCTCTGTTTCTAACTTTTGTCCTTCACATGTCCCCTCCCAGATATGTGGAGGTGTGGTCAAAGCAGGGCTGGAGGCTGTCAGTGCTGCGCCTCTCCTGCCGACCCCCTCCCAGCGAAGACCTCGGGAGCCCGACGATGGTAAACAAACAGTCGGTTTATAAAATGCAGTTCTCCCTGGAGAAGACCCGCTCAAAATGCTGAATGTAACAAATCTAAACCTCTCCAGACTCCCTTGAAGGCCTGCCACGGTCAGCCTGCAAACGTCCAAAACTGGATGTTACTTTAGACGAGTGGGACCTATCTGGCCTCCCCTGGTGGTTTCTGGGTAATCTCCGTAGTAACTACAGCCGCAGGAGCAACGGCTCCACTGACATCCACACTAACCAAGTAAGAAACCTCATGTGTTGTTAGAAAGTTCAACTCGTATTAGTGGGGATGGGTACCGAGCCCCGGTATTAAACGGGCCCCGGGGCTGAATTATTAAAGACCGTGGTACCGTTAAGCTCCAACATTAGCTGTCTTTTTATCGGTACTGGAGACATGTAAAAAATATGTCATGTGTATTATTGCTACATAAACATTATATTGCGGTGTTAGTGTCGCCAACTCCGTTTCTAACATGCAAAAAGACTGCAAAATGCTTATATGATTATCTTTAGTATTTTCGATCTCTCTCCCGTCTGTCTGCGAGGGGGCGGGGCAGTTTACACACATGCAGTTTACACACACAGCTGCTACATGCATGCAACACACACACGGAGGAGATGGCGGACAGAACGCGCTCCGAGGTGTGGTTAAACTTTACCCGTCTCGATGCTCGTTACCAAAAGTTAAATAAGAGTTTAGCATGTCAGGGCGGTAACACGAGCAATTTGTCTAAACATTTAGCAAAAGTGCCCCACATCCAGACGGAGGAATGCACCGGGTTCGACTGTCTTTCTAGTAGCTCTGTAACCCCCCCATCCACGAGTAACGTTTCCACGTCAGGTGTTATGTATGCTAGCAGCAACACACGGAGTTAACTCCATGATACAAACATGGGTTAATGATTAGAGGTAACCGAGTTATTTAGTTTGTTAAATTTCAGCTATTCTGTTTACAGTTCTGTCATCACATTATTTAATACGATTTGTTAAAACGTTGTTTCTTTTGATGTGAAATATTATGTATTTAATTTAAATAAAAAGCAATGTTAGTTTTGTTTACAATTTGTTTAGTAAGTTTACCTTCTTTTTTTCTCCAAAAGAACCGATAAAAGTACCGTTAAAAGACCGGACCGTTAAGCGGTATCGATAAAAGTAGCAGTACCGTTAAAACCTTAACGATACCCATCCCTACGTATGAGTAGCTTTCGGTTCAGCCCTTAAGAGACACATGTTGGCAAATTGCACAAATTGGAGTGTAACAGTGGTGGTCTGACTGATGTGTCAGCTGTCTCCTGCACAGGAAGAGGACACGGCCATCGTGTCGGACACCACCGACGACCTCTGGTTCCTGACGGAGGGTGGGAGTGAACAGGTGAGCGTGGAGATGAAAGAGGCTGCACTGGATGAAGGGAGCGCAGGAGAAGGGGAGGTGCTACCTGAGGATGACGATGGAGGAGGGAAGGAGGAGAAAGCAGATAAAGAGGTAGCCGTTTGTTTTTGTCTTTAATTGTCAGGCTCATATAACCTCAAATATTTTGATAATAGAAATAAATGCGCCAAAAATACTACGAGACGTTTGACTAAAAGTCTTGGTTATATATTTTTGAAGATGCAGGAAGAACCAGAGGAGGACTCTCAGTGTCTGAGCGATGACACGGACACAGAGATCTCCACACAGGTTTCTATGGTTTTCTTTTCTCACTCTATGTTGTAGGTTGTTTTTAATAAGCTGTTGATTCAAACTTAAAAATTGCACATGCGTGACTTTGGATGTCCCTTCCCCTTCAGGATGCGTGGCAGTGCTCAGAGTGCAGGAAGTACAACACTCCTTTCCAGAAGTACTGTGTGCGCTGCTGGGCTCTGCGTAAGAACTGGTACAAAGATGTCCCCCGACTCGCCCATTCCCTCTCCGTTCCTGACATCCCAGCATGCAGCTCTCTCACCACCCATGATAATGATGAGGAGGATGACAGTGACGCGGGCATTGACGTCCCAGACTGCAGCAGGACGGTGTCGGACCCCGTCATCCTGCCATCCCACTCCACAGCCGACCGCCCACTGCCCACTATGATTTCAAGGAAAGGCAAGGAGCCCTGGCCCTCCAGCTTTCTCAGTGATGGGCAGTTTTCAGGGGGGGACAGTCAGGAGAATCTGGGCATGGAGATTGAAGAAGTTAGGCCCGAGGCCCTGTTGGAGCTTTGCAAGCTGTGTCGAGTGCGACCACGCAACGGGAACATCATACACGGACGTACGGCTCACCTGCTCACCTGCTTCACATGTGCAAGGAGGCTTCACAAGTTCCACGCTCCTTGTCCTGGGTGTGGGAAAATCATTCAAAAAGTTATTAAGATATTCTTCATCTAAACAGTGCACACACATCTGCTAGCTTCTAGGGACACGACAACATAACAATACGACACACATTCGACAGTTCACATGCACACTCTGCTCATAGACACACACACATACAAAACGTGCACCTTACGGTTAAAACCAACACAGATACACACAGATTTATTATATAAGTATAGCACTTAGTGAAGCTTGCTCTTGGTTGCATGCTTTACTTTACATCACAGTGCCTCTGAAGTATTGTTAGAAGACATCTTGGACATGACAGTTTGTCCTACCAAATGTTTGTTTTGGAGCCACGTCTTCAATAAGGGACATGCACAAGTATTTATTGATGTGAAGATCACCTAGGTGTGTACAGTTTGTGTGAGCTTTTATTTGAATTCATGAAGCCTTGTTCTCCAGGCTGTGAATGTTCTTGTTTTTTACATTGAATGATGCTGGTTATTATTGCTTCCCTTAGTTCTGTTAGTTTTGTCTGATTTATTTCCCCATACAGTAGATCCACGTGAGCCTTCATCTGGACAACATGGAAAGATCAGTGCAGGTACTAAACTACAAGAACATTTCATAAGGCATCTAATAGGCCATTTTGAAAACATTTAAAAAAACCTCTATGTCCTTTTAGGTGTTGTGGCTCTTATTTGAGTTATGAAGACAAGATTGAAGGAACCATTTGCAGCTCCATGGAAGTATCCTCTTACGCTTCTCAATCTTCTCAGCATACTTGAATGTACAATACAAATGGGGTGGTTTAAGTCAAGTTTCTCAACACATTGTTTTAAAATGTAGAATTGAATTTAGCCTGCTTGAGAATGCACAGCTGAAGTATTTACTGTAATTTCCTCTCGGGCTAGTCATTTGATGTTTAATATGTATTCAATACCATATTCACAGCTGCCAAGTCTCTGATGACAGTTATGCCTGCAGTAAGTCATGTCATATAATTGTTGGTAGTTTAACTTATCTTTCAGAAAGGGTACTTAACATCTCTTGCTGAACGGTTGATAAATGAACAGTTCCTGTATATTCAGTATTTAATTTATTTATGATTCAGTTTTAATTCAGATGACCATCACCTCTAATGAAGCAGAAAGGCTGCGTGTGTTACGAAGCTCTTCTGTGTTGTACAGCAAAATCATTTTCTGGAAGATATTTGAAAAGTTTAAGGACACAGGATAAGTTACTAAATGTACCCTCGATGGCATTTGTTCTTGGAGGTTTTATTTCAGCGTTACACTGCCACGTAATGACTCTGAATTTTAATTTGTATAGTATATATTTTATTTGTATGGCTCTGTATTATTTGAAGATTGTATCGATGTGTGAGCTTCCTCCAAATACAGTATGCTCTAAAACGCTAACAGTTGGATATCCAGTGACCGAAAGTTTTTCATTCTTGACTCTGCTCAGCGCAGAGGGAATGTCGTAGCTCTTGATCTCCTCTTTACTTGTGCTTAATCTTTCAGCCAGCAGGTGGGGAAGTCTCATAATTTAACTCGTGCCCACTGCCACTGTACAGTAACGGTAATAACATGTAATGCATTCATAGAGCATGCCTCCCGTTGTGACTAGAGCCAGCACTGAGCTGCTGTGAGAGCTATATTAGCTGTATAAGAGCTATACAAGATTAATGTAACCTGTTGTATTTATCTACATAATTGTGCACCGAGGGAAATAAAGCTTTGTCTATATAAAGACTATAAAAATGGCTAAGCACGTATTATAGAGTTGATACTGGTTCTAAATGAAAGACTTGTTGCAGTTCTAAGAGTAATGAGGGTTAACATGGTACAGCTCATATAGTTGGTTTTTTTCTACCTGTCATGAAATAAAATTAAGTTTCATAAAGCAATAACGAGTTGAAAGTGATTTATTTATTTAGTTATCTTGCAGACCAGAGACCGTTGATTTACAGTACCCACTGCAGCTGGGTGTGTGTGTTTTGGTTGAAGAGTAAGTCATTGTATGACAGGCCAGCTGTCATGTGTCCTCTCCTTCTTGACTGCTCTCCAGCACCTGCAACTCTCCTCTGCTTACTCACTGTCCTGCTTCCTTATTTTTGGGATAGACACCATATCCTCCAGTCCACTATTTGTTGCTGTAACACTTCTGCTTTGTAACGTGCATAAATACTTCAGCTATATTACCCCTGGGAGTTAGATAGATAATAATAACCCATTAGGGAATATACCCTGAGTGTGAAGAAAGGGGCGTTCTCTGAAGCTCTCCACCTTCTGAAACCACAAAAAGGTTGACGAGATGTTTCAGTAAACATATATAATAATTACATTAAACTCTTACACTTATTTGACTCAAAGTGCTTTAAAGTGGACATGGCTCTTTGAATAGCCAACATCAACATTGGGGGGAGCTCTTTCAGACCTTGTACTTGGGTAAAAGTATCAATACCTGTAAATATGCAAATTAGAGTCATTTGAATATTATCAGTAAGGCTTTTGATTGTTACTATTATATAATATATAATTAGATAATTATTCTTCATGTTTTATGTGTGAGCAGCATTTTACTGCGTGGAGCCATCATTGAACTCATTTTTAAATATTTGTAAATATGACTGTAACCAATGACTGTTTACTATTATGGATTAGTCTGCAGATGTTTTTAACATAAGTAATTTAGCATGAATCTATACATTTGAGAGGCTGGAACTGACAAATGATAATGTATTTCTATTGACCCTACTTTATATTGACTCATCAACTGATCCAGCTCTGCTTAAATACACTGTCTGGTAGTTACATCTACAGCAATGCCTTATTATAAGTTATTACATAACGTTTCTGAGAAGAAAGTTGAAACTTGTAGTGGAGTAGAAATATTAAGAATAATAAAATGGAAATACTAGAATAAAACAATGTCCTTCAATATGCAGTGGTACTTTAAATGCTTAGTTAAATTCCACCGCTGGCAGACATTACATGTATGCTGCCGTCCTCCCTGTGATTTCCCCCTGAGTAATAAATGCTCGTGACAGCCATACTTGCTTCCTCTCACCCTGCATCTAAATCAAGAAGAGCATACTGCTTTGTACGAACGTCACAGAGCGTAGACACGAAGCATGGCATCACACCCCTGCATGGTGACATGGCAGCTTCACAATGGCACGGCCCAGGGAGTGGTAAGGGATCTGAATGTTTCCATGGTGACAGTATCTCCACCCCAGAATAACTTAACACATTCTCGCTTTATCCCCTATGGCGTATGCAATACTTCCTAGAGGAAAAATAGTTGAGATGGAAACTCTGTAAAACATCGCTCTCATACTTCTGCCGGTTTTTATCACCTTATTGCTCTTATTGGCCTTCTTATGTACTTTTATAGCAGCTTTATATATACACAAGTATTTCTGCGTCACCTTCTTCCGGTGTCCTTCGTCTGCATACCTCCAGCCTGGTTACCCTCCTTTGCTTTCTTCTAATTGTGTGTCTGGGTATCTGTAACTGAATGTGTGGACAGGACCTTCATCCTCTCTCACCTTCACACACACACACACACACACACACACACACACACACACACACACACACACACACACACACACACACACACACACACACACACACACACACACACACACACACACACACACACACACACACACACACACACACACACACACACACACACACACACACACACACTTTCTCTCTGTTGTGTCCCGACTATTTTGTCGCTCCAGAAACCAGGATGCTAAATTAATCTTGCTGCTGATATGGGAGAAGGTCAGTGGAGCCAGAGATAAAACAAACAAACAATAAAGACAGAGATACAAACAACTAAGAGAACACATAACGGGTTAATGAGATAGATATGACACAATAAAAGTCCATTTGAGTAGAAACATATTCAAGCTGTTGTCTCATCTTACCTACAGCAGGAGGTCTGACAAAGAAAATGATATATGGGAGCTATGCTGAATTGATCTGGGTCCTAGTTTCTGCATAGCTACTCAGATCTCACAACATTGCGCTCATATACACATCACTCGCCTTAGACAGGTTTCAGCGGGTCTCCTAAAGGAGCTATGCAGATTGGGGTTTACACTTGTGTAACGTCAGGGTGTAAATTGCCTTCTAATTAAACGAGATGGATGTTATGAGAGCCTGGATTTACCCTGTCAGACACCTTTCTGATTTACCTCCAGTAGAACCTGAGTATTTTAATGATCATAGAACCCGTGGCAGTACTGGAATATATGTCATGTAAATAATCTGGTTTATGTGGAGCACAAGTTATTTACAGTGAATAACTCCAAGGGTATGTGCTGCAAAGTATGTCAGTGGGAAGTGGGTTATGTACGTTGGCATGAGTATGTATACTGTATGTGTTTGTGTGCTGGAGCCTCGAAGTGAGCGGGATGCCAGTGCAGGGAAGGGCAGCGGATGGCTCAGGGGCTCAGTCCATTCCTGTGATTTAACATGACACCACTTGCACTAAGACTGCGACAGCTGCATATGCACATGCCGGCCATTCTGTTTGTTGTAGGGGATTACCCTGCGATAAAAGCCCCAGTGAGCAGCAGCATGGTTGGGCTACAGAACTACTGTTTTCCCCCTGACTTATAAAGCTTTCTTCAGGCCTCCAGAGCCCTGTGAAAACACAGGTGTGGGCACTTCATTCTGAACTGCAATGAATGGGAGTATTCTCCCGCTGATTAGCCAGGCCGTACAGTGTCACATCACCTTCAGGGTTCAGTCATATGGCACAGCACTGCAGCTTATGTAAGGTTTATTACTCAACAGCATCAGTGGGGCATAGTAAAGCAGGTATCTAAAGGCTTCCACTCATTTACCTCAGAGTGATTGATTTGCTTTCATTGTGTATTGATGGGCGGGGTATACTGCCCAACACACTTCACCATTAATGTTGTCTAGTGTATTTTAATTGTATTATTCGTCAGTATAGATCAACAGAATCTAAAAGAAGAGAGCTATGTATGAAAAACTGTTATCAAAGGGTCCAGTAATGGATGTGCAGTTATCATGGCGACAGTGTGGTGACAGTCTCCGGGACGACGCAGTGGGGACTCTCTTGTTGTCACTATGGTGACAATGTCCCCTCTGAAAGGCACTTACCCAGTCCACAATATTGTTGCACGAGTCCAGACATTAAACCTAGCAATGCATCCATTATACATTAATAAAAAAACACATTTCCCCTTCCATTTTTTACTGTATTGTACACTAATCTGTATTCCATGTACATGTTGCTCCAGCAACCATCATCTGTACTTAGATATTTAATAATAGAATAATGGTTGATCAGGTTTTAATGTTGACAGAAAAGTTATTGATTTTGATGAATTGCATTATGTTAATGCACAAAATAGATTTCATTCAACATACAAAAAGTCTTGTTAGTCTTGTTTATAAGTTAGCTTGAAAGGAACTTTATATATATTACAATGCATTGTAAATTATATAATGTATTTTCATAGTAATTTCAGGGAAAATGGGAAGTTACCTTCAAAATCAAACAAATAAAAGTCTTAGCATATATTTAAAGAAAAAGCAAATAGAGACAAGTGTTACTATCATATAGATGTTTCATTGAAACTTCAAGGTTATAATTAAGAAAATAGAAAACCTGTTCAATTTATCACCAAACACTCATACTCCTGTAGTACATGTTTTGTGGGTATTGTGTATCATATTGGATCTCAGGGTAGAGGTCCTTGTTCATCCCCCTTTAATCAACACTACTTCACTGTTGTTATGTTATTCTCCTCTTACATATCTGAGATTTCCCCTCTGCGCTCAGATGACAGTTCTCCAGGTCAGTGATGATCTTGAAGCTAACCTGGGGTTAGGAGGACTGATCCCTCCCCCCTTCCCCCCCATTTCTCCCCCTGCTCAGCTGTCCCACAATGTGCTGCTGCTTGTCACTGAGGAGAAGTGGAACAGTGTTGCCAGTGACAGGGCAATCCCTGTTACACACACACACACACACATACATGCAAGCACACACACACAAACGCACACAAACGCACACACACACACATACGCTCACACACACAAACGCTCACACACGCTCACACACACACATATACACACACACAGGGATGACCAATGCACGCTTGCTATGGGGATTTTGAGTAAAAACATTTTTTTGTGTTTAAATAATTTGGCCTCACACTAAATCACACTCAAACTGGCCTAAAAGCATTTTTTATTTTTGCATTTTATTTGGTTTTTCTGGAATCTTTAATTGTCACTTAAATTGTGTCTGATATTTATTTTGTTAGTTTGACTTCCTCCCTGAATATAGGATTGAAGACAGGTACAGTTTCTGCAAGCAGTAAATAAACACCGACCTCTGGTTTACTCCATCTCAAGTGCTCACTTGCAAATGCTGAGAGGGGACTTGTTCCTCAAACAAGACACAAGTGTGTGCCAAAAACTACTAGAAAACACTCACACGCGCAAGTTCTCTAGTTCTGCTGACAATGGGTTTACGATGACAGAGGTTTATGAGTGACTCTGACACACTGCAGACCCCCTCCCTGCTGTCCCCCCGAGAGCAACACAGGCGTCTTTGTACTCGCTCCACCATCAGTGACTATCCATCACAGACTAACCTGACAGCCCACCGCAGTCCTGCGCCAAGCCTCCACTCTGCACTCTGCCTCAACCCCAACCCGACCCGGAGCCGAGGACGAGACCGCGGGCCAGTCCTGCCAGACCGAGGGGGTCCCAGAGGGCTCCTGTCTGTACAACAAATCATCTTATCTTACATTCAGAGGGATACTTTCACTCATAGCTGAGAGGCAAAGTAAAATACATACAATTTGCACAACAGCTACTTTGCACAATTGAATGTGTTCTTAATACAATGCTATTATGTGTCTGTTGTATATTTATTTATATTTTGTAGCCTAGTGAGACTGTATATTGATATTTTCTATTGTAAATTTGTATACACCTGCTGCTAATGTTCATTTTTTTATTTAAATGTATATTCTTACTCTCCTTACTTGACGCTAATATTGATTTGTATGTGTTTATAATACGTGTACCTTATTCTATCTATCCATCTATCTATCTATCTATCTATCTATCTATCTATCTATCTATCTATCTATCTATCTATCTATCTATCTATCTATCTATCTATCTATCTATCTATCTATCTATCTATCTATCTATCTATCTATCTATCTATCTATCTATCTAATGTTAACACCCTAAACTTATAAAACAAAGAATAAGTAATGTACTGGAATAGGTACAATAAAAGAAGGAAGTGGTGAATTACAGCGCTTGATCCCCCAAACCAGGCTCCAGTACAACATGCTGTGGGCTTGTCCTGCTTGTCATAACTTTGTATGTGTTTCTTTAACATATATGTAAGTCTCTTGAGCATCTGCCTTTAATAAAGCACTAATTACAAGTCAGGTTCCTAAAAGGCCTTTCTCCCAGCAGACATGTTCACTTGTGATAGCAGGAAGAGCACAGGTGTAATTAATTAGAATGATTACAGCTCTGCTCCATGTACTGTAGGTGTGCCAGTCAGCTATTCCCCTTGAGCCAGCCCACGCCATGACACAGGAACTGAAGTATTAAACACAATGTACCCATAATTAGTGTTATTAATTATGCCTGCTCTATTTCTAATGTCAAAATGCTTGCCATGACACACTAATAATCATATGGTGCTGTGAGTGTTGAAAATAGCCCAAGATACCATTACTTTAAGTCTGAGGAACTACATTTTGACATACAAATCAAAGAGGAAACATCTGAAGAATCAGGGCACTGTGCTGTATTCAAACGTGCAGCTCGTAATTGGTAAATAGTAATATTGTAAATGTTTTGCCACAGGTGCATATTCATGCCCGCCCAAAAAAGAAAAGAAAGTTAGTCACAAATATAACATTATACTTATAATTACGTACTTAAAGTTCGTTTTCTAATTCCAGTGAAATTTAAAATTGCATAAACCAACAACATTGTTACCATTCTCGTGACAACTTTTTCTTTAGCAACTGTCAAGAGACTGTAGTGATTCTACGACAGTGTACAGTATATGGATGAATAACATTACCCACACTATTTACTATCTACACTGACACTGGGAGATTTATAAAACAAAGTTGTAGCTAGATAGGCTAAGTGTATAGGCTGGTGCTTAGTGTGTATTTGAGTTTTCAGGGGATCTACTTCCTCTCTAGGCCTGGTTAATTATGTTAATCTATGTGTAAGAATAAAGGAAAGTTTAAAATCTGGTGAGGAAGACAGGAAATATTGGAGTTTAGCTAGGGAAAATTATTAGAATAATAATATTAAATAAATAGTTAATAATTCAGACTTTAAATTATCAACTGGAGGTTAAAGGTAGGTTAGCTTCATATATTACTTTCCATTCAATTTTAATAATTAAACATTACATTTAAATACAAAATGTTACTTAAAATATATCAGTGCCTTTTGTCAGTTTTCTGGCTCCACATTTATTACTGCCTACAGAACCTCTTAGCAGTTGTGTGCCTCCACATACCACTCAAGATGAAGTTTACTTCCATGTCTGCACAAAATGTCATCACTTCATCATTTTATCTGTTAGACATTTGTGTGAAAGGGTCATAATTAAAGTATGAATTCTGGCCACCCTTTTTTTTTTTTTTTTTTTTTAAAGTGACCTTGACCTTTGACCTTTGAATTTTGGCTTATAACCACATATATCTAATCAGTTCATCCTTGAGAATAAGAGGGCGTCAACCGCCATATTTAAAGAAAGTCCCTCCAGGCCTTTCTGAGATATTGCATTCAATGGGACGGACGGAAAGACAAACAGTAAACAACAGAAAGCCTCCGGTCCCAGCTGTCACTGGCACGGAGGCATAAAACACATTTTGAAAATAAACACATGGTAGTAATATGGGATTCACAGGGATGCAACACATCTCACACTACGCCTGTCATTCCAGCCCACTTCTCTGCTGACAGAAGTGTGTATTTTGGATGTTTGTCTATACTAGCGGAAGCAAGTCTGAATTAGCTGCTGAGCTATGAGGTGAGACACGTCCTGGATGGATTAACACCCGGTGGCTAGGCTAACACCGCTAACTGAAAGAGGTCAGGACAACGAAGGCCATACCTCTGCGTGGTCATCTGATTATTGTCCCTCGCTTTCTGAGAGTAATGGTACCCAGTGTCAACTCGTTTCTCAAATGACTGTGGCTGACTATACTCCGTCCATTCCTGCACAAGCCTGTCTGAACGCGAGTCCAGTATTTTCCCGAAGGTCACTTGCATCACCCTGTGCAATCATCTTAGGAGGAAAGTCAGAAGATATGAATGTGGGTCCATAAAAACAAATGCCCAATTATGGCGAGAGTGTTCATGGCAAATAAATAAGTTTTTACATGTTTAGTATCGATTTAGGACATATCTCTGAACCTTCAACCACAATAAATGTTTATCTGGGACCAAGCTTAGAGTAAACAACAACTTTGGCATCACTTCCTTTACATCTACAACTAAGAGCCCAACAACTTGTTGTCATTGCTTATCATTGGCTCCTAGTAGAAGTGACAGCTGTCTCCAGACTGTCCCCACTTCCCCCTCCTCTACCCCCAAGCCAGGGGACTTTATGCATGGTGTCATGGAGGGAGACGCGAGTCTGGGATTAGCTCATTAAGACGGTCGTCTTTGATCCCAGGTTATCTCTCCCATTTCCACGGCAACTTGATCATATCCTGGCCTCTTAAGACACACACGAGTGCACAAACCTACACAAGGGCGCATACACGCACACCCGGGCCCTAAAGCCCTAGAGAGCAGGGCCCAACAAAGATGTGAAGTGTAGATGTGCAGCAACAGCTAAACGTCGTGTCAGGTTTCTGGGGGCTCGTGCTAAATTTAACCCTGTGATCCTGCAGCAGGCAGAGGGGTTTAAATGCCAGCCTACAGTTGCTCCACACCAGTTGTTCTCCACACGTCTTCTACTCATCACAAACTCAGGCCAGGAAGAAGACAGGCGCACACACGTACACCCGACACACACTCTCCAGGCGCAGAACCAAACACCACGTAGCGTAGAGCAGTCCAAGGGGAAGCAGGAATCTTTGTCCCCTTTCAGACCACAGCGTTGTCCAGCATGGAGCTTTTTGAGACCAACCCTTACTTCTACCCCGACCAGCGCTTCTACGAGGGAGGGGACAGCTACTTCCCCTCTCGCCTGCCTGGGGGGTACGACCAATCTTCCTACCAGGATAGGAACTCCATGATGGGCATGTGTGGGAGTCTGTCTGGGGGTGTTGGAGTTGGGGTGACAGGAACAGAGGACAAAGCCTCTCCAGACAGCATGTCCCCTCACTCCGAGCCCCACTGCCCGGGTCAGTGCCTGCCTTGGGCCTGTAAGCTGTGCAAAAGGAAGACGGTTACCATGGACCGTCGGAGAGCGGCCACAATGAGGGAGAAGAGGCGCCTGAAGAAGGTGAACGAGGCCTTTGAGGCTCTGAAGAGGAGCACCCTGATGAACCCAAACCAGAGGCTGCCCAAGGTGGAGATCCTGCGGAGCGCCATCCAGTACATCGAGAGGCTGCAGGCGCTTGTGTCTTCACTCAACCAGCAGGACACTGAGACAGGACAGCAGGGACTGCACTACCGACCCAGCCCCACCCTGCCTAGAGTGAGTACACCAGAGGAAGGAGGATGAAGCAGAAAGTCATGTTCACGAATGAGATGGGAGCCAAAATGAAAACAGAAAGAACAAATTGGCAAAATACACGAAGAGGCACAAGATACTAGGATTACATTTAGATGAAGAGATACAGCACATAGATATATATTGGGAAAAAAGATGGCTGTTGTGAGACGGCCTCAATCAGAGTCGATCACTGTGGATATGTTTTGAGACTTTGTGGGATATTTCCATGTATGTGTTCAGCCATAGTACAAACAGATACACTTCCTGTCATCATGTTGCATTAATTTAACATTTTTAAGATTATCATCAAGTTGATATGTGTCACACTGTAGTATATGTTCACTTTTTTGAAGGTTAAAGGAGATAATAATACCAAACTGAAAAGAGAAATGCTAATGGTTGGATCTCTTTTATCCTCTGCTGTATAAATCAGCACATAAAAGTCATTATTTACATTTACCTCTTGAGAGGCGTGTGTGTGTGTGTGTGTGGTATTGCATCGTAGTGCTTGTCTGGGGCGGGGTGTGTCGTGTCATAACACACAGTGACTGACAGCGACTTCTGTGTGTGCGTCTCCATGGTAACAGGTGTCGTCGAGTGAGCCCAGTTCAGGCAGCACCTGCTGCAGCAGCCCCGAGTGGAGCAGCACTCCAGAGCAGTGCACGCAGAGCTACAGCAGCGAGGGTGAGTCCTGTTCACACACACACTCTCATTACACAGAACAAACAGATCCATCTTGTCTCAGATACTAAAAGTGTGACCGGGTTGTTTTTTTTCAGATCTCCTGAGTGCCGCTGACTCTCCGGAGCAGGGGAACATGCGCGCCCTGAACTCCATTGTGGACAGCATCACTGCAGCAGGTTCATCGGTGGCCTTTTCTATGGAACTTTCCAAGTAGACCCTCCAACACTGCGGACCCATAGGTGCACATAGAGCTACTGACAAAAAAAGATAATTGGCAAATCAAACTGATAACCGGTTCAATTTAATTTATTTTCCAGCTCTATTGATCTAAGCGTCTTATGCTAAAACTTTAAAATATATATTTTTAATTGTTACTCTGCTGATCGATGGGTCTGCAAGCCAAACTGAATTCCTTCTTTTCTCAATGAGGCCGTATTCCCTTTATTCCCTGACTTATCCGGCGGTCCAGACCTGTCTACCAGAGCCGCGGGAGCTTAGTTTAACTAGAGATTCAAGGACTTTACTGCATGAACCCAACAACTAGTTACTATAGTAACTCTGTCAGGCTTACCTTCAGCATGATACAGTCGCAGAGGAGTGATAAAGCCTGGTTTTCTCCTTACTTAATTTAAGTCTTTCCTCTTTTCGAAATCTTTCCCTGATCTTTCATTCTTTTTGTGTGTGTTATGCTTAAAAAAACCATGAGTTTATTTGTGGGGCCAATATGTACCATGGCAGTTTTGACCAAGATCTGCTTAATTTAAACTGGTTATGAATGCTAGTGATGTAAATACGTTCCCTTTTTCTACAGAGTGGTTTTGCCATTTTATTTTTTGCTAACTTATTTTTGACTTTTATAACTAAGATTGTTGTGTATTTGTAGATGTTCTGAAAAGGGATATTTTCCTGTCCAATTCTTGCAATAAAGACTGTTTTGAATACAATATTTGTCACTTTCCTAAGGTCATAATATCAGAGGTTTTAATTACAAAAAAAGTCTGTTGGGTCACCTCTATCGCCAAAAGAGGTAGTAGCACAATGGTGTTCAAGCCCATGGCTCACTCATGAAAGCCCTTGGATGATTGTGGTGACATTCCCAGAAATTATAAGCGGTTAGTGACCGTTTTCAATCACCTGGCTGTGGTCGGTCTGCCAGGTTTTGGTTGGCGGAGCCATAGCAACAGACTCGCTCTTTATCTCCCTCGTGTTTGAAGCCGCACTGGTTTTGAAGGTTACTAAGGCCCAACAAAAAAAGGGTGATCACAAAAAATTACAAGGCTTCAAAAACAAGTAAAAGTGTCCCCCCCGATTCAGTGGGGTAAAAAAGGTATGTGTCCGTAAATTTGAAGGGCGTAACAGTTTGAGCAATCTGGTGCCACTAAATATTTTTAAAGCTCCGTTGGATGCTACTCAATCGGAAGCTGTTGGTACCTGCTCATGTGGATAGTTATTGTAAATTGTAATCCCTGTAATGATTCTGTAAGATGTCCTTTTTGGTGTTCTGTTTATGTTTTTATGTTTCATGTGGAACTTTCTTGAGCAGGTCTCCCTTGAAAAAGAGATCAATGATCTCAATGGGATACACCTGGGTAAATAAAGGTTTGAAATGAGTCCAGTCTTAAACAGGCTGCGTGACAGGTGTTAAGAAAATGGTGCTTATTGCTTTAGGTGCCACCAAGTAGAAAGAAAGAAGATCTTGGAGATTGTAACTTTAGTCTGTCACCAGCGGGATAGAAAGAAAACAACAACCAACATATTTAAAAAACAGCTTTACTTATGTCTATATAGTGTCATAAATACAGTTCACTTTTTTAAATAGCCAAATAATAAAATCTTGATTTGTCAGCATTGTTTCACACCTGGAATAAAGACACAGTACTCATAGCTGCCACATAGCACATTACACCTTTTAGACACCTTGAAAAAACTCTAAAATAAAAATAAATAAAAGATTGTACACCCATCCAGCTGTTCACTGGTTCATATGCTGTGTTCTCATTGGATGAGGAGTTGGTCAGCCGAGAGTACTGACTGCTCACTGGCACGTCTCCATGGCAACTAAATGGGGAGGTGACGGGACGGGATTAGAGGAGTCCGTCACGTTGAGCAGTTTTACGTGTTTGTCATTGGCTGATGTTGAGCAGCAGTTTACAGTTTGATTTGAGAGAAAGTAAGGAACCAACAGAGAGGAGCTACAGTGTTCACACTACCCATCCACAGAGAAAAGTCATGGTCACATGGCTGGGGTCGGCCTTTCACACACAATTTCTCTTCAAGTCTCCGATAGAGAGACTTATTTGCCCACTCACACATACACACACACTCTTCATATTAAAGGATTCTCTCTATTCTAGGCTACATAGTGTCATACTGAAGGCGAGAGAGGCGAAAAGAGGAGAGGTAACAGCTACATAGTGTCAAAAGAGGAGGAGGAGGAGGAGGAGGAGGGAAAAGGAAAGAACAGGAGAAGAAGAGGCAAAGAGAGAAAAGTCTGGAATTGGACCCATGAACCTGTGAAGAGTCCTTGTAGAAACACACCCCCTCTTTAGTGAGACCCTCCCACTAACGATTCACACACTTACAGCAAAAGACACACAAAGGTCCGACACGGAGAGAAAGAAAGAGGAAGAGAAAGAGAACAGTCACTATCGAATACAGGGCATTGGGTTTCATACAGCAATTATATATATTATTTTCCATATATATTTCCAATATATATATATATAATATTTCTATAAAAAACATAAGTCATCCATTTTATGTACATAGACGATAAATGAGTAATACCTTGCATAACCGGTAGAGGGGCAATGTGCAGTGGGATCTGCCATTTATACAAGTATTCATCATTCCCAAGTCCAAATCAATAGCTTATCAGCTTTCTTTTATATATTTTCTTTTTACACTAACCAACTTTTGTTTTGCCTTTGAGGCGATGACACTGGAAGATTGGTTTGGACTTGGCCATGTTGAGAGATTAGAACCAGGACAAGAACCCACAGCTGACACCAGGGGAGCAGGAGCACAACACCACAACAACAAGGCTACTGGGAGCACTGGGGTAAACTGGGAGAGACAGGGACGAGTCTCCTTTACAGCAGCGAGCGCAGCCAATGAGCACTCTCAAGAGTTCAAAGGTCAGAGTTGGCCTCTGTATTGCACGTGTCCGAAGGAGAGGTGAGAGGTGAAAGATGGGAGGCGAGGCCGGGCGACAAGAGGGGTGAAGACCCTTCCCCAGTGGCACCCGGGACTCCCTCTCCAGATTTGGCATATCACTCTCAAAAGGCCGCAAGCATGTGTCCATATAGGTAATGAGAATGCACTGGATAGAGAAAAAAAGACAAGGACAGTAAGAAGGAATGAAAGAACGTGAGAGAAAGATGTAATGTTTGCTTTGACCCTTTATAGTAAGATTGGAAATCTTAATTACATTGCTGGAAGCCGATTAATGCCAAAAATCTATATCTTATATATGTAATTCAATAAAATGTATAGCAGCAATCAATATAAGGTTTTGCGCAGTTATTAAAGACATAATAAAAATCCTTTCATCAATTTGATTAATATGCCAAATATGTTCTTGATTAATTTAGTTTGAGAAGCAACAGAGCTTTTTGAGACCAATCCTAACTTCTTCCCCTTGATTTTTACTTGAAAGATACATTATTAATGATGATTAGTTATTAGGAATAGATAGATAAACTAATCATTGCAGCTTTAAAGGTGGGGTAGGTAATTTTGGAGAAACCAGCTCGAGTGCGCTAGAATTTGAAAAATCTACCACTTCCTTACAGAGCCCCTCCTCCAACACACACGAACGCGCACATGACCAATGAGGGCAAGAGATAAGTTTGTGCACAGATGGAAGGCTGACAGGCAGGTAGTACATCCAGTTACTTTTGCCGGGCCGGCTAAAATGATTGGTCGTGCTTTTTACAGCACTACGGCTTCCACAGATGACATTTTATTATGGATTTTTTGTCAAAGCACTTCAGATATTCATTGCTATCGAGATGTTAAGAGCATTCCATGGAATATAACAAAAAGTGTATCTCGAGCTGGTTTCTCAAACTTACCTACCCCACCTTTAATACTATGTAACAATAAAAACACTGCACATGCTAATGAATAGTGGAATTTCTGAGATGAACGCCAGTGCTGAGCAGTAATTCAGAATGACCGTTTATAGACTTTGAACAAAACTATATCCTGTAAAATCATGATTGTGTGTAAATTGAGGATTCGATAAGAGGCAAAAACTCACATATTTCATCATCAAAAATCAGTACACAAGCCTGCGTCAGTAAAGTTAGTGTTCCTGCGTCATGCCACACCGCTGGGCAATGCTGGTTAAAAGCACATTAACCTGCATGTTTAGCAGTTTGAGGAACTGTTTTGTTAGCTTACCTGTTAGCACTAGCGCTCCTGTTAGTAAGCAGACAGAAGTTAGCATGAGTAGGTCCGCACGGCCGAGGGGTCGAGTCTCGGTGAGGCCGGTGGTGGAGCTTGAGCAGACGTGGCACAGAGAGGTAGACAGAGGAACCAGCATGCAGTTAGTCAGTCAGAACAGGCACAAAGAAGCACAACATAGCAAAATAAATGAGGTAGAGGAGCTGTTAGCATTGTAACACACCTTCAGACTGGAGCTGTTTCTTGGTCATCAAGTTCACAGAGGGCGGCATGGACATCGACGGCATGTGGAAGCCAGCAGGCAGCGTTTCCATGGAGCCCGCCATCATGCCCAGCCCCACCCCTCCCTCACGCGCCCGAAACCTCTTGCGCCACGATGGAGAGCGTCGAAAAGACTTGTCATCCCCACTCTACAGGGAAAGGGAGAAAGGCAAGGTCAAGCATTCCAACCTTTTTCAACTATATTTGATCAAAGCAGCAGCTTGAGAGGTCACCTCCTCTAGTCGACGGTCGGTCCCCAAGGCTAACAGGTTGTTGAACTCCCTCTCCAGTACCTGCCGTGCCTGAAAAACAGCACACACAACCTCAGTGAAACACAGAGACGCTGTAAGCGTATCAAACAGGGTCAGTAATGAGCATGAGCTAATGGCAAAATGTCAATGAAAGCTCTTGAAATACCTCAATCGATTAGAAGTACCTTCATGTTTTTAGTTGATCAGTATGAAACCTCTGGGCAGGTAATCTGAAGCCTTTGACAGCGATTGAAAACAACTGAGGCCTCTTTATCAGAGAACGACTGATACAGAATCTAAGGCTGAAGTAAGAGTTGGCAGCATGAGGCCAGCACTGAGAAGAAATGCTGACTGCACACAAACTGAGTCACCAAAAAATAAATCAACCAATCTCATAAAAACAACTGTGACTGTTGGAAGATGGACTGGTTGCAGGAAGCCCAAAAGGCCAGCCATAAGGTTACAGTCCTGGGAATGAAAAGTGTTGAGTGGGAAGCAGGGTAAAGAGTGCTAAATCAAAGACCAGGATTGAGTAAGCAGTTTTGCACTTCCATCTCTAAGTCAAGAGGCTTTTTGGTTAGTGGCCTGAAATAATGTCAGAGGTTAACACAAACATTTTGTTCTATGAAATAAAATATGTCTTAAAACAACCCCATCTTTACATTTTTTGATTTAAAAGTGGGTGTTGATAAGTGTTTGATGAGACTACTAAACTTCATTGCGCTTAAAACAAGTCTTCTTTTAGCTTAGTGGCAGTTAGTTGACAATTCTGGTGCAATTACGCTTAAAAAAAAAAAAAATCATTGGTGAAGATTATCCTGTTAAAAAAATATGTGATTCATAAACTCTTGTCCCCCACAGAGATTATTTTCTACTATTATCAAAAATATAATAGCTAAAAAATCCAACTGACTTTATTGTCAAGGAACCTGGGCAATGCTAACTTTCTTGTGGGACTACACAAATCATTACAGCTGTCTATTGTCATTGAAATGTAACTATTTATCATATTGGTATATTTCTTAAACATTTCAAATGATTTTTGAATCACTTTCTAACTGCATGTTGAGTGTCAACAGTGTTCCTGTATAACCACCTGTGTGTTCTGCATAGGGATCTGCAGGATGAGTGCGAGGCTGCTGTAGTCAAAGGTCTCGTCCAGAGAGAGGAGAGCTCCGTGGATGCCGCTCTCCAAAAGGTTGCCGTTATACTCCCTCAAACCAATGGACAGGACCCAATGGATCACCTGCTCATTGGTCCACACCAACACATCTAAAGAAAATAGAGGGGCTAATACTCAAGGTATAATAATGTTTATACAATGTCAGCACACATTATTATCAGCAAATCAGAGCAAATTCTATTAGAGTAAAGGAGCTAGAAAGAGAGAGAGACATAACGAGATAATGTTCATGTCCACATAGTGTCAACTCACTGGCACACTCCCTTTGTTCATTTAAAGCACAGCTGTCATCCAGCTTTCCAAGTTGGAACAGGCGGTGTTTGTGCATGTCTGTGTCGCTGTGTGTGTGTCTATGTGTGTGTGCGTAAACAGGGCAGGACTCTGATTTTAAATGACAGCTGAGTCAAGTTCATGAACAGAACTCAAGGTCAAAAGGGCAAGAGCGCTAGATAGATCTAAGTGTTTGTGTGTGTGTGTGTGTGTGTGTGTGTGTGTGTGTGTGTGTGTGTGTGTGCGTGTGTGTGTGTGTGTGTGTGTGTGTGTGTGTGTGTGTGTGTGTGTGTGTGTGTGCGTGCGTGTGTGTGTGCGTGGACCACTCTTGGTATGTGGAGCTTTGGATCATAAGATTGTAGGCTTGCTTCAGCTGGCGTTTTGACAGTATGAGGTGCAGCTGTTTCAATGCTTAGGCCAAATGGACAATATCAGGCCAAACCACTAGGTGGTACTCTGACCCGATGAGACTGTGGATGTTTGCAATCCTTTGCACTGTGTTTGAATTTGTATAAGTGTGTCTGCTTGCATTTTTGTCACTGTTTGTAACAGTGTGTTTGTAAAGTGTACCTTTCATCTCGTGTTGGCTGTCCTCTCTCCGGCGATCCAGTTCTTTCCTGTCATAATTGAGTCTCTTCAAGCACATAATCCCATACTGCAGACTAGCCCTGGTATATACACACACATACACACACACACGAACATAGAAATACACACAAACATGAAGGAGCAAACAAGCTCACACACAAACATAGAAAAAGCACAAGCACATCATTAGCCTTCTCATCTCCATTGCTAATGTGTCCAGTTAGCAGATGAAAGGGAAGCTGATCAAACGGCTGCTCAGCTACAGACCTATGGAAGCTGTCCACCATCTTGAGGTGGCTCCTAAGGTCCTTCTTGGTCAGGTGGTCCAGCATGCGTGCGTCAACCAGACACTCCATGAAGTAGGAGCGGTACTGAGGCAGGCCGAGGCTGGGCAGCCATTCATTCCCTATCCACTCATGATTCATGTCGCCATATGCCAGAGTCTACAGGGAGAGGAGGACATAATGTTACTCGTTTGTGAAACAGGAGAAGAGAGACTACTCTCTGTCATATATACATGTATTGTAAATACGTATATGGATGTGGGACTGTTGTATGTAAAGAAAACAATATGCTTTGATGCTAAAAGCTACTGAAGTGGTAACAGAGCCATTGCTTTAGAAAAGCTTTGACAGGAAAAGCACAGGTGTGAATTATAACATTGGAAACACTTTCTATTTTGGTGTTGCAGGTCAAGGGCCCTGGTATACACTTTTTCTTCAGCACTATTGACATACATTTCCTTGGGGTTTTCTTTGTTTTTAACAGAACATTATCACTACTGGATAGGACATTAAAACATGAGCACCTCATCATTTTAAAGGCCTTGCACAGCCGCTAATGCTTTCAGTCATTCCCTCTCATTGGACCTCTGTTCAGATTTATGTTGGAAGTGACCACATAACTCTATGAACCAATAGGACCGTTTCACAGAAGACATTTAGCCGTGTCAGAATAGGAAGACACGGCTTAAATCAATGAAATGAATGAAATGCCATTTAGTTGCTTCTGTTTCATTGTCAAGGTCAACATGTGCGCTGTGAAAATGGATACAAAGCATTTAATCTACGCCAATGACCTTTCTCACTACACAGATTTGTTTTAAAGTTGATCAAGCACAGTTTGTTCAAATGTGTGTACATATATTACATTTCAAGTTTATTAAGCACAGTTTGTACACATTTGCTGCCCTGAAAATAGCTGTTATCAGGTAGGAAATGTCTGTGTGAGGTAAAGTGACTACGTAGGGTTTTTTAACACAGATAAAACATGCAACTGCCAAAATGTAGAAAGATTGCAATGTGTCTCTATCAAACAAAGTGATCAGTCTTGATTAAAGGCTCAGTTCACTGAAAAAAACATAATGACTAAGATAAACAGAATTTGGCCAACATTAAAACTATTTTGGTTTCCGACCAATATTTTGTCTCCTCTGCTGCCTCTGTTTCCACTTTGCTGTGTGCAGAGCCTAATATTGACTGAGTTGGCGGCCCTCTCTTATTTAAATAACACATTTGAGTGTATCTCTGTGTGTGTGTGTGTGTGTGTGTGTGTGTGTGTGTGTGTGTGTGTGTGTGTGTGTGTGTGTGTGTGTGTGTGTGTGTGTGTGTGTGTGTGTGTGTGTGTGTGTGTAGAATGTGTGGAGATAGATGTTAGCATACCAGCGACCTCACCTGTGCCCAGCTGCCCTCCTCATTGTCCTGAGTGGCAGCGTGGTTAGAGACAATAACAAGTTCAGAGAGAGAGAGGGGATAACTAAAGATACACGTATTGAACATTCAGGAAATACACCCACACACAAACTGCAGTTAACCTTTATTGCACATCTCCAAAACTCATATCATAAAGTAATCGGTTATAACAGTTAAATCCGACGACCACATACAAATACCAGTACGAGCACAATAATGCGTTAGTGTGTGATATTGTGTGTATATAAAGGGGTCTTCTGGGAGATGACATGTGTGTCACGGTGGGGACAGTGTGAGGGTGAGAGAGTGTTGGATGGGGGGGATGGGAGGGGAGCACCCAGATGGTACTGACCGCTTTAGTGGAGGAAGCCAGGTTCTCCATCTCTTCATGAGTCACCCACACATTTCCGGAGGACTGCTCAGAGGACGAAAACACACACCCGAACACACACATGCGTACAAAAGCAAGTGTGTATTTTCACACAAACCGTCCCCCATGTGCACACACACCCGTAGACACACACACACACACACACACACACACACACACACACACACACACACACACACACACACACATGCGCACGCACGCAGACAGACACACACACACACGCACACACACACACACACACACACACACACGCAGGCGCACGCACGCGCACGCACGCAGACAGACACATACATACACACACACACACACACACACACACACACACACACACACACACACACACACACACACACACACACACACACACACACACACACACACACACACACACACACACAAACACACACACAGACAAACATTGTGTTGAGTGATGCCAAGGGAGGGAGTGTATTTCAGGCAGGTAGCTTGTAGCTATATGTGGCACTTTGTGTGTGTGTCTGTTTCCCACAGATCCACATGCAATTTATGGCAGCGGAAGAGTCTGTGGTCTGAACAAAAAAAAAAGCAACACAGAGTGAAGAGTTCTCACCCCAGGGTGCAGAGTGAAGGTTGAGCTGACAGTGGAGGATGTTTTGAGTGTTTTGTGTCGGGTAATGTGATCATATTCACAATCCTTGGATTACATTTGTGTGTAACTCCATGTGCTCATTTATTTTCCCGCTGTTTGTGTATGCAGATGTATATTTGTTCGTATTATTTTACCGTTCTGGAGGTAAGGGGTGCAGAGGGGCTGGTGAGGGAAACCATTTCCTGGATGGCCAAGCGCAGTTTGAGTCGGTGCAGAGGGTTGCTGATGCCAATCTCCCTCTGAATCTCTGTGTCAGACAGAGCTGACATCACGGCTCCGCTCTTCACGTTGGCACGACACGCTGCCACATACCACGCTGGCATTCCCACCCACAGCTGGTGAGAGTCATCAAGATATTCAACGTCACCAATATTGTCGCCATAAAAGGTCAGATAGAAAGGGGAAGGGGCTGCAGATCAGGCTGTGATGACTGTATTTATCTTATTTATTAGATAGTAGTAGCATAATACCTGACATAAAGAAAGCAAGACAGAGGCAGGTTTTGTAAAAATGTATGGTTAATAGATATAAGTAGATTGGAGGAGTACCTCTAGCCAGGAGACGACAGTAGGGCCGTCCCAATGAGCAAATGGCAGGCCTCTTTTCCTGGCGTCTTCAAGAAGCTCGTGTCTAACAAGAGAAGTGAGACATAAGAGAGAAAACGTTTGGTGAACATAACTAAATGAACAAAAACACAAAAAGAAAGGATTCTTTTACTTTTTCTTCATCCTGCGATCCCTCTCAGCCTGCGTGCCCAGTTTTCCCAGAGTCATAGTGTCACCGATGCCCATGTCAAAGTCTGGAAAACAGCGCAACAGTGTTCAATTGTATCTCTACATACAAAACACACATTGTCTGAATGTCGGCTTGACTATGGGATACCGTTAGCATTATGAAATGTACCTGTTAGGGCCGGTAGAGGCTGAACATCCCTGCACACAGCAGCAGTCTGCTCCATTCGACCCTTCTCCTTCTTCCCAAACAATCGGCCAATAGATGACTTGATGCCTTTCTTCTGCTTGCTGCAAACAGTTAAAACAGATAAAGTTGAAAACGCTAAAATCTTCCAAATGTGTTGTTAAAAAGTTTAAGTGGACCCATAAAATAACCTGACAGCAAGTCTGTACCTACTGATGCTGATTTATAATACTGTGTTGCTTTTGTGTGTTTGTGTGTGTGTGTGTGTGTGTGTGTGTGTGTGTGTGTGTGTGTGTACCCTCTGCCGTCCTCTAGACTGCCGGTGAACTGGGCGAAATTTGTTTCTAGCCGTAAACTTCGGGGGGACGAGGGGGGCGATGTCTCACACTTGATAGTAGCTTTGTCCACTTCAACCGGAGACTAGAAGAGTCAGACAAGAAACTCAGCTCAGTCAAAAGAGCCACAGTTGGACAAAAAAAAACTTCAGCTGTACTTGCAAACTCACCGCTACTTTCCTGCGGTGTTTCCTCAAGTCGCTTGGCTATAAAAAACAAAACAACATCCAGTTACTGATACAGCTTTTTTATTACAATGAACACACTGCTGTATGACATGCAGAGCTCTGACCAGAGTCATGATGCCTAGATGGTGGCTGGCGTTGCGTGAGTGGTGTTTAGGTGTGGAGTGGCCACTGGTGGGGGGGGAGGAGGAGGATGCCAGGGACTGGGCGGTGGCGGAGGTGGGCAGCGCCCGGGGTCGCAGCGTCACGTTGAGGCCGTCCATGCTGCCACTGTTCACACGAGACTCAATCTCGTCAGAGCGCAGGTCTGCTGACTCCCTCTCCACCTGGATCATCCTGCATGCACACACACACACACACACACACACACACACACACACACACACACACACACACACACACACACACACACACACACACACACACACACACACACACACACACACACACACACACACACACACACACACACACACACACACACACATTCACAGTTAACAGACATCCCATCTCTTCAACAACACACCCCTTGGATTTCTGTGTTAATTAAGTATAACACTACTTATGTGGAATCAAATGTATTTTCTATGTTTGTGTTTTTTTATTTTTTATTTTTTTAACGCATATTTCTTTGGAGCAATGAGTATTTGATGTAAAGTTCCACAATTATTTTTCTATTGTATTTTGATAACATATGTTACTTTGTATATCTGGATTCATCCTATACTTGTTAATGTTTCCAATAATGATGATTATTATTCTTTTTTTAAGTGTTTTTATGAATAATTATTGGTTTGGATTTTTAATTGTCACTTGTAGAAATTGTATTTTTTATATTAAACTATTCTTAAAAAATAAAAGATCTTGAGAAATACTGCATTTTTAAAAATATCTATTTATAGCAGTATTTCTTTCTCCCGGGGAGTCTGGCTCCTCTGCAGCATAATCAGCATGCATTTGCATCTCCTCACCAGAAGCATATTCTGAGGTGTCACACGAGAACCTTTATTACTGTAAACTGCAATAAACAGCATCCTCTTCCAGCAGGAATCAAACTGAAGAATGAAGAGTCATATCGACATGTCATCATCCTGATCTAATGCCACTATCAGCTGCTGGCCGTGTTAATATTGCTGCAGTATCAACATTTCCCCTTTCTTGTAATTATTAGTTGTACTATCTTGAATACTTCGTTCTCCCTTTATCTGTATCCTGTTTCTCGCTGCTGCACTGACCCACTTTCCCCATGGGGATCATGAAACTGTTGTGTGTTGTAATATAATGTGCCTGTGCTTTGTCACCTTATCTCTTCATTGATAGCATCGAGCTGCTCCTGCAGCATGAGAGCCAGAGTCTGAGCGTCAGATTGCCCGCTGGGGGAAAGCAGGGTGGAGCTGACGTCATCATCCATGTCAGACTCTGCCTCGATGTCGCTGCCGAGGAGGTGGCTGACGCTGCCGCGGAGAGACGGGTAGTCCTGTTCAAACACAGCGCACACCTGGAAAAACAAACACATGTGAGCTTTAACATCTGTAGATGAAGTCCCCATATTAGATACACCTACACTACATTGATCATGAATACATTTAATAATGCATACATTTAAAAATAGACATAAGGTAGGAAATATGTGGCCAGATGTGAGAAGACATGGATGAATAGGAAACTTACATCAGACAGCATGTCCATGGCAGCAGGTGAGAGAGAGACAGAGAGACAGAGAGGTTAGTAGAGAATGGCAAGTTAGGTAGCCAAGCACTTATTAGCAAAGCGGACATGAACTTAGATAAAGCGTGTGGTTAGAAGAAGAATAGTTTACACATGATCTTATGTAAGTCATCTGCTTAGTGTATGTGTATGTGAGGAAGTGCAGGGTTGTTTTGGCCTGATAAAGACATCAGTAACACCTTGTTTGGGTCGTCTCTCAGCGCTGACATTCTGCCCTTCTGAGCCCTCCTGATCACAGTTGTGCTGTAGTGGCCATCTTGGCCCTCCACCACAGAGAAGCGAAGGTCGCTGGCGCTTCCAAGGTGAGATCTGAGAAACAGCTTTCCATCAATAATGTACACAGTGGCATTTTTCAGAGAGTGTATATGAGAGAGCATGCTAAGAGGTGTACTGTGTGTGTGTGTGTGTGTGTGTGTGTGTGTGTGTGTGTGTGTGTGTGTGTGTGTGTGTGTGTGTGTGTGTGTGTGTGTGTGTGTGTGTGTGTGTGTGTGTGTGTGTGTGTGTGTGTGTGTGTGTGTGTGTGTGTGTGTGTGTGTGTGTGTGTGTGTGTGTGTGTGTGTGTACCGAGAGTGAGACACATCTCCAAACGCTCCACTGCGGCGTTTCAAGTGGTCGATTTCATTTCTCAACTTATCAATCTCTCCAATCAGCCGCTCCTGAGGGAGAGATGAACATTGTGGGCCATTTATTCAAATGTCCTTCTTAAAGTGTAACTTAAGCATAACTCCACTCCACTGCATTCTTTTATGAAAGGGGGGGCTGAACCAGAAGTTGCTCAATTATAGTACAGTACATGTCCTGGCTTCTGATCAGAGGGTCTTAAAATACATTTCTGATATACATTTCAAGTACCAACCAGTCAAATGTATTTCAGAATTGGTCTTGCAAGATTCAGTGTTCATTTAATTTTATAAAATAGGAGGTGGACTGAAATTATATAAAAGTGTGTCCTTTTTATTCATTGTAGTTATAATGTCTGGTGTGGATTTTGATTCATTGTGTCCGTGACATGACAGCTATTGAAAGGAAATAAGAATTTTTATAATAAGCTTATAACAATATACATATAAAAAAGAAAATGGCCCAAAATCCAATCAAATAAGTTGTGTGTCCTATTTATCCAGTGCAGTAATAATATCTGGTAAAGTGTATTAGTGTATTAATACATTGCTTAATTGATTTCAAATCATTGGATCAAGGGATAAGAAAGCTATTGAAAGAAAATGAGCCGTTTAACTTAAATAAATGCTACTTTTTCATTAAAATATAAGAAGCACTTAAATCCAATACAACGAGGAGAGTCCCACTCGTCCAGGGCATTACAATGCTGCATTGGTTTGGAGTCAATGGAGATACTTCTACTTTTCAATGATTAGTTAATTCATTTGAGTCGTACTGACCCGGGTGTGGTGGAATTCTTCAAGCTGTTTCTGGCAGTTCTCAAGATCCTGAATGAGGGAGTTCTAGACAAAGGAAACCATGAAAGAGCGTCAAAATAAATCTGTGTTACCAAGTACAACATGTGCTTCACTGTATATTCATTTATTCTGAGAGGCAATAAGATCTGCAATATGAGCTGCTGCTCAGATGAATGTATGTTTGCAGGCCTTGCCTTGTCCTCCAGGGCAGCCATGCGTTCTTTCAAATGCAGCTGCAGTCTCTCATTGGACTCGGTGAGCAGACGATCCACGGTGTCAGACAGGCGCTTGTTGTGCTCCTCATTCATCTTCTCTCTCTGACGAGCCTGGTGAGAGAACCAGACGAGGGGGCGGAATGACTTCAACACATTTTCTCTTTTGAAACAGACTCCATTTAGATGTATTTATGCAGCTAATCAAGCATGGATTAAAGGATGAAGGATGTATTTAGCCCTAGATCACCAGCTGCCAGGTATAGGTCCTCTTGGCCAACAAAGGAACTCACAGCCAGAATGATTTACAGTAATTACAGTAATTTACGTGACGATGAAAAAGGGTTAAACGCCTTCCCTTACATTAGAAATGCTGGGCTTTAAATATGCATTCCACAGTAATTCTAATCAAATTAACACACACTTACACACATATGTGTCCTCAAAAAGCCCTGACTAAATATAGCAAATGATAATAAATGATATCACACAGGAAGTGAAAGAAATGTGCCTTGTGAATTATCCAGTCTAAAGATAGCAGCCAATCATTGTTGTGGGGCGGTCAGTTGTAGCAAGAAATGTGTACTCGGTTCAAATTCATGCAACAATGCATGAGTGAATGTGTGTGTGTGTGTGTGTGTGTGTGTGTGTGTGTGTGTGTTTGTGTGTGTGTGTGTGTGTGTGTGTGTGTGTGTGTGTGTGTGTTTGTGTGTGTGTGTGTGTGTGTGTGTGTGTGTGTGTGTGTGTGTGTGTGTGTGTGTGTGTGTGTGTGTGTGTGTGTGTGTATGTTACGTATATGCATGAAGGAGCACAGAGCCATGACTCAAGGCGTCCAACTAATGTGAAGCATCAGCTCACACACACAGAGAGGTCAGAGAATCCCTGCAGGGCTGGTGCATCACACACACACATGCACACACACGCACCCTTCCCAGTTCTTGGTTCTTCTCCTCCAGTTGTGACTCCAGCTGTCTGAGCCGCTCCTCCACGTTGCCATGGCGCTCCTCAGCCTGCAGGGGGAGACACTTACATGAAAGTACAACTGCCACTATAAGCTCTGTAACTGTGCTCAATGTCCACCTGCATCAATGTTTTGTGTATGTAAATAACTGATGCTCATCTTATTGCATCAGTACCCTTTGACTATGGTTTCTACAGCTGTGTGTGTGTGTGTGTGTGTGTGTGTGTGTGTGTGTGTGTGTGTGTGTGTGTGTGTGTGTGTGTGTGTGTGTGTGTGTGTGTGTGTGTGTGTGTGTGTGTGTGTGTGTGTGTGTGTGTGTGTGTGTGTGTGTGTGTGTGTGTGTGTGTGTGTGTGTGTGTGTGTGTGTGTGCATTGCCTTGGAAAGTGCAGCCACTCTTTGTGCCAGTTCAGCTTCCACCTCTGGCAGCGTCTCAGCCTTCCTCATGGTCTGAGCCAGCCTCTGCTCTGCCATCTCCAGCATCTCCTGCAACTGGCGGACCTTCTCCTCGCTCTGACACACACACACGCAAAGAAACAAGAGGGACATTAGTGCAATCACAAGGGAGGTTTAATCAGTGCAGTGCAGCCAGTGAGTAGAAAGGGCACAAGGCATGGGGCACAAATGGAGGATGTTTTTCTTGAATTCCCCATGTGGAGCTAAACTCAGAGTGACCCTGAACTACACATGAACCTTTCAGCAGGATGTTTCTAATGCTGCCTCACATAAGGACTATAATATTCTTCAATTCCTTATATACATTGAAGTCCATTTCAAGAACTGAAATATGAAATTGTTGAGATACAGAAAGATGGAGCACATATGCCTGAATTCATATCTCACACAACTCCATTTTTGTGTCACTTAACAACACATTTGGACTACAACACATCCTAGGAAGCCTGATCCTAGCGGAATAATGACATGGCACATTTTCTAAATATGATTTGGTCCTTAATGTCAGGCTTCGTTAACTGATTGGTGAAAAAGCCGCTCACTGTGTTGTAGTTTTGACACTGGTTCGCTGTGTAGTATGCCTGGTGGATGGTGTGTGTGTGTGTTACCTGGCGGTGCAGCGAGTCCTTGGTGGCCAGTTCATTCTCCAGTTTGTCGTTGAGGTCGTGGATGTGTGTGGTCTCCCGCTGAGCAGCCAGGTAGCGTTTCTCTAGTGTTGTTATCCTCTCCTCCATATCCTCCCTCTGTGGGTGCAGAGACACAATAACAAAACAAATTGGGAAACCAAAGGAGACAAGCCTACAACAACAAGTATGGCCAGAAGACATACCAAGTGAACTTTATCTCTAGATGTATGACTTAATTTCCCTCTTTTACAATTTATGATACATACACATATCCGTATAAGCCTTCATAGTATGATGGAATTTTGAAGTTAGTATACAAGACATGTTTAAATTAGTATCATGTATGTCACTTAATGAAGAGAGCAGCAAAAATTCCTTTCCGTTGAGAAATGTCTTAATTTTCATTTTTGTATTCTGTGGAAAAAGTGACTATTGACAGCCGTCACTTTACACCTGTATTATAGCCTGAAAGCATCTGCACTAACCGATAATACTTATAGTTATTTTTGCTTTACCATCAAGCATTAAAATCCTTTTCGAAAACTCTTATCACATGTTTTGCTTTTTTAAATAATCTAGCATGTCAATAGTTACTAGTGTAAAACGCAATAACACAATAACGTGTTTAGCCATTTCTCTGCAAACATAAGAAATGCCAGTGAATATTATATGATTTAAATAATGACGATATATTTAATATATAGTCTAATTTTAGAACCATGTTTTTCAACACAAAACAGCAGGGTGCAACATTTGTGTGTCTGTAACCTGCTGTCCTCGGTTCTTGCTCCCAGAACAAACGCACGCTTCCTTTGCTCTCACCTCTCTCTGTTCCCTATGTTGTTTGATTGACAGTTCCTCGCTGCGGCACAGTTCTCTGCGTGCATTTGTGAGCTCTGCCTCGAGATCGGCCATGCGACCGCTGAGAGTGGCAGAGTGCTCGCGGCTCTGGACCAGCTCCTTGTTGGTCCGATCCAGCAGCTCCTGAAGTTCGGACACCCGGCTGCCTTCATCGTGGGCGTCTATGGAGCCATTGGGCAGTCTCTGTAAGGTGGACACACTGAATGAATCGCAAAATATGCACCTTCTCTCAAAACATTATATAATGAATAAGAGCCACATCAAAGTGTGCCCACTATGAGCGGAGATTAATGAAAGTTGTTCGATAGAGTTGGATGACCTAGATATGAAAGTGATGAATGTTATGCATACAAGAGTGGGTTGTGTGAGGTTAGGCTGCCATGTTGTTGTTTTGAAGTTGTTTCTCTTCACATCTCAAAATGCAGTTAATTCCAGGGCCTTAATTAAACAAACCTTCGGGGACGAATATTCAGACAGGCAAAACAGTGGGCAGCCAAAGTTAGTGGGACCCCCCCCTCCCCCATGTTCCACTTTTGCCTGCTCATGAATACCTTATAGAAACATAAACATACACAGAAACACTGCGGGGGAATAGCGCTGAATGGACTGAGGCTGTGTAATAAAAACACCTGGTGGTTTGTGCAATTGTGCATAATTCCAGTGTGGCTATAGAAAAGCTCATTAGATTTACTCCTAGGGACTGTGGAAATAACATTGTACAGCCCCATGTGACGGACAATGTGTGGCTCACATCCGGTACAACATGTGCCTAAGGAGGTTTTACTTACGGTTCCTGCTGAAAAAGACATGTTGTCATGATTTTATGGCATTTTGAATTTGAATTAAAATATCCTCTAATTGCAACATCCCGGGGCAGTGACTGTCAGCAGAGCAGCAGGCGTTACAGATAAATGTCCGGACAGAGTGTGTGTTCACACAGCTCACACTCTAGGACATCTAAACTACACTCTTCCTGCAAAGTATTGCACTTTAGTCAATTCTTTCTTCATCCCTCACTCGTCTTCTCTCATACTGTCTAAATGGTAAGATATTGATTATTCCTTTAACAGGACTACTGTATATTGACACTGCTTTTTTAGCTTTCTATATCCTCAGACAAGAGAAAAGGAGCCACAGTAAGAGGGTCTTGTTCTGCTCTTCATCGGCTGCTGGCCTTTTCAGAGGAGGGGGATTTCCATCAAGATACAAACAGGCCCTGCTGTTTAATCACAGGGAGGTTGGTTACTCCCTGAGGATGGACTCAGACACAGAGACATAATGGGTGCTCCTTTCAGGGCTGGCCTCAAAACATGGAAGAATGAGCTTGAATAAAGTGCACGACGAGTCTAAATGCTATTAGAAATACAAGAAAGTTGATGGAAGATTCATAAAACATTTAGCTTCACTAGCCTAACGTGTGTATGTGTGTGTGTTAATAGTTGTGTTCATGTGTGGCGGAAAGATAGAAATATGATGAAAAGATGAAAAGGCAACTACTGACAGCCAGGAAGAATAGTTTAGGTTAGGGGTGTCAAACTCAATTTCATCACGGGCCACGTAGGAATTGTGGTTGCACTCAAAGGGCCGGTTTTAACTTTAAGACTATATCAAAATACATATATAAATATTTAATATATATAAAATAAAGTATTATATTACATGATGGCCTCTGCATTGGATCATTATCTGATAGGGTAATAAAGTCTAGGGCAATTAATTGCAAGTCTATTCAGTGAGAATGTCACAAAATGATTTAAAAAAAAAAAGCCAAATTCTGGAAAAAAAAGTTAAAAGAAAAAAAAAGGAAATTTCGGGGAAAAAGTTAAATTTTTAAGAAAAAAAAGTGACATAAAAAATGTCAAAATCTGAGAATTTGAGATGCATTGTGGGACATGTAGTTTATGGGCAATGTGCTTCTGTAAATCGCCATGTAACCGTATAATAAACATATTATATTCTTTCAGAGCTCTTGTTGGGCCACAGAAAATTAAGTCGCGGGCCGGATTTGGCCCCCGGGCCTTGAGTTTGACACCCCTGGTTTAGGCTGATATAAGATAAAGCACCGAGCAGAAAAACAATCACACAGCAAGGAAGACCTTCCATGTAGGTTTGGATCCATCTGTTCGCTCCAATGAGTCACCATCCTTCCTTTGTCTCACCGTGTTCAACTGCAATGTGAATTAAAAAGAAAAACACACAATGAGCAAACTCACACATGTACTGTCTATGGATCCAAGAACAAAACTTAGTTCATTAACTGGAAGCCTGGCTTTCTGGCTGCCAGCATGCTCCAGACATGACATATTTTACATAACTATAAATATGAATTATGGGGTCTGCTCCTCTTATAACACTGTGAGATCAGTGGCAGCTTTGACTTTAAATCTGACATAACCCACTGGGAGTCTGCTTTAACTGAGCCTGCTGTGAATATTAAAAATATTTGTTATCTTTATAATGATGTCTTTAATGACATGTTTTAATAAAATACTACAGAAAGATGTGGGTGCTTTGTGTCACCCAGTGTAACACTTGAAGCATAGATCAAATCTGGAGACTGGAGGCCTCAACAGATGTCTACAAGGGACCGAACAGATGTTTCACTCACCAATAACCACACACAGCCACGTACACACACACACGAGCACACACGAGCACACACACACACACACACACACACACACACACACACACACACACGATTGTTCACACACATCCACACACCTTACCTCTTGTGTGCTAGCTGTTAGCTGTCCCTCCAGAGAGGACACCCTCTCCAGAGCCACCCGAAGCCTTTCACGTACCTGCAAACACACCAAGAACACACACATCGAGACAAAGTCCAAACCCTTGAGGATACACACACAGACTTATGTCGAAGCACAATCCTGGGCATGATTTAGAAACACAGGAATTGAATCTTGAAAAAGAGAGTGCTGTACAATCAATGTCCTTATTCAATTGGCTAGTATACCATTAGGGCTGTACAATAACAATGTTTTGACAATGTCACTAGAACATTTGAAAAACATGAATTCATTATAATATTGCTCTTAAATCATCTTTGTTCATGTTATGGACCCTACTATCCACACTCAAAATACAAATGTAGAGAGGTGAAAAGAGTCTGTAATCAGACCTGTATGTAAGAGTATAAAAATAATGCAAACATTATTCAGATAATATTATGACCAAAATTGAACGGAAATGTAACAAAAAGAGGATTTATTATGTTTTAAATTATTTTATTTTATTTGTATTTCTTTTTTATAAGTAACATAATATCTCTCAGTTTTCCATCTACTCCCATTTGCGACTTAATTTGCTGTGTGCTGTCAATGCTAACTCAAGACTTCCTCCATGTGTTTCACTCAAAACTCATGATGTGCTGAGTTTCATGAACAGCTCTACTAAACCAAACTGATCAGATTTCTGAAGGAGGACAGCAAGTCTATCGATAGAGTAGGAGTCACATGTCATCAAAACACCAAATAATGCAATGTGTGTATGTTTGTGTATATATCCACCTTTTCATCCAGAGCCTTGTGGTGTTCAAACAGCGACTTCAGAGCTTTGAGGACCTCCACCTCACTGGAGACTCCTGATGGTGGGGGTGCCTGTCTCTTCACCACTGTCATCCTCAGACTGCGTTCGTGACGAGACACCAGACATTCCAGGTGCTCCAACAGCAGCTACAGCACACACACACGCACACACACACACGCACGCACACACACACACATGAATGCATGCAACCAGCAAAGATAATTTTTAATATTGAGATAAGAAACATTGTTGGTTTTAATCAGCATCACAACACACACATACCCTGGTGTTGTTCCTTTCAGCTTTGAGCTCAGATATTTCTTCCTCCTTCTCAAGCAGCTGCTCCCGGCATATGTTCAGCTCCTTCGTGAGGGTGGCAAACTCCTACAACACACACACACACACACACACACACACACACACACACACACACACACACACACACACACACACACACACACACACACACACACACACACACACACACACACACACACACAGGTTAAAACTGTATCAGTGAACAACATAACAGGCTCTAGTTTTGTGAAACTGAGCACTTATATCTACCCTCTAATCTGAGGGTGCATACACATCTGGGCGTGGCTGACAGGGATTTGTTGTCAGGGTGGCACAAGCACATTCTTTGACACAGAGACAGGATGCTAGGACCTGCAGGAGGAATACTTTATCAGCAGGTGAGGCGAGGACAGGCTTAAATAATGGACAGTTCAGGCTGGCTTCTCCTAAAAGAACATTTGTTGTCCGAGGGAAGCTGTCTGGGGAAAAGCTCTCTGTCCACCTGCGATAAGAGGAGAGGCACTGACTGTGCTATCGGATCTGCATAAATACAACCTCAGCTCTGCCCACCTCAGCGTCCGCCTATAGTCTTTTTGGGAGCCATAACATTACAGTAGCAAGTGCAAAAAGAATTAGCAGTGTGTCTAAGTAAGCAAATGGTCAAGATCTAATTTACACTTGTGCAAAGTACAACAGAAAAAGGGTCAGGGTTTTGACTTCGCTGGTTCTAAGACATATCCACAGTGTGTTAACTGTGATTGAAGGACAACAATACAGCCTTAATGTGACAAAACTATGCAAATGATATTGGACATGATGTAATTGTAGAAGAAAAATCAACAGCCTGTGACTTTTATTCCTATACCAAACATGCAGCACTGATTATGAATGTTTGAATATATCTTTTGATGGTAACAAGAATTAGATTTATTGATATTCATTCTGCAAGCTCCTTGATTTTGACAGATGGCTATGCACTTAACTGAAGCTTTTAAGCGCTCCAGACTTTAAAGCCTTTATATTTGAAAAACCTGACCGATGAATGGTTTCTGGTTGGTTGAGAACCACTCAGTTTCATCAATAACATGTTTAAAGCAATCTTCAGTCTAGCATAGTCATTTTGTACCAACCGGTGGCAAGGTATTGGGTGCAGACGTAATTGTGAGATACCTTTGACTTCCATGTTACGCAATATCATCTGTAACAGTGCCATGTTGAGGTTGAAACAAAGAAAACATCAAGCAGTTTTACAGCAGAGTGAATATATACAATAAGCTTTAAGGCCTTATGGCTCAAGGACAGGCGTTTTCACATTTCAAGTCATTATCTACATGCCCAAGTCTGTTGAATGCGCAGTGTTTGACGTCTATTTTCATCTCAGCTGTGTCCCACACTTTTCAAGATAGCAGCAGCACCCTTTCACAGCTCCACAAACAACCAGGGATTGCAAATTGATAGACATGTTATGCTCTTATGGAGCTGTAAAGAGGAGGCTCCATTAACTTTAATAGATTTGGGAGAAGGCTGTGATGGAACTGCAGCACTAACCTGCTGCGTGTTTGGTTTTTACAGTAAATAAACTTTAATAGCTTTTGCCTGGCAGTTTGTCATTTTGGAGTGAACGAGGCCTCAAGGCAGTGGTTCTCAACATTTTCAAAGTTGAAACCCCGCAGAATAATCAGGCTGATGTGTTTGTTTTCTCTCAACATGACCCGCCCTAAAATACCTTGTTATAAACTGCATGCACAATTTGACTCTCGATCAATAAAACTAATTCTATGGCAAATTATAGGCAGTGTAATGTAAAAAGCCTTCCCCAGAGAAAAATATATTATTTCATATGTATTATGTTATATCATTTCTTCTCCAGAACCATGTTGCTAGCTCTATAAATAATCTTGGGTTGGGACCCCCAGGTTAAAAAAAACATATTTTAAGGTGTATAGTTCTTACACTTGCTTTTTGCATTTCTGTATTTGACAATGTATTTACTGGATATCTGATATCTATTAACCTAATGCAATAAATACACCATACACCATTACTGCAAGATAACGTGCAATAAATTTGTAAAGATTTTGTGAAATCCTGACAATGTCAGATGTCTTCTGCTGAAAATGATAAGCTTCAGCCCTGGTCTGGGATTAAAGGGTCTCCACATTCTGTCTCGCTCAGAGAAATCACAGCAGCGTACACATGTCCTGACAGAAGTCTCCTCATATCAGTGGAAGAAAGGAGGTGAAGTGTCACTCCCTGCTTCTGTCCTTCTTGTAAAACTAATATTTCAAAAATCTTGCAGCTCTCTGAGTAGTCATATATTTTATTCGGTTCTTTCTACCTGATCAGATTCAGGGTGAGAGGCCCACAGTGCTGCAGTATACGTCAGGGACAAGGCCAGAGTCACACAGTTTCTTTAAATATGATCTGCGGTGTAGCAGAGATTGGTGTATATCGGAATTTGTGCCAGTGTGTGTGAGAGGTTGATGGTGGTGTGTGTGTGCATATTGTTTGAACATCTCTTTGTGCTTTGTTAGCATTTCCTGTAGGCTTGGCTTTAGACCAAACTAATACCCAGTGGCATGCTCTCTATGCTAGTCTCAAACGCACACAGGCACACACATAAATACACACACACACACACACACACACACACACACACACACACACACACACACACACACACACACACACACACACACACACACACACACACACACACACACACACAAAGCTTTGTAAACCATCCATGACTAACGGTTTGTCAAAACGATGAATGTCTAGTTTTTTTCTAAGAATATTCAGGATCAGGAACTAAACATGTTATATGGACAGCATTTTGAAAATGCTCAGTGTCCCTCTTAATTCGCCCTGTGCTTTTGATATTTGTCCTGTAAACTCACCTGTTTGCAGGTGTTTTACTTTATAGGTATAAACCAACATTGCATCAAGTGGGACAGGCCAAACACATAAACAGCACACTAGAAAGCAGACAAACACACACACTCTTACAGACTTACTTTCTGTACACACACAACTGACACAAAACAAACTGGGTCTCTGTTGACTCTGCCCATCACACGGAAAGAAAAGTCAGCGGAGTGGGAGGGGGCGGCTGAAGAGGGAAGAGAGAGGGAAGGAGCATCGGGAGGGAAGGGGGAAAATGGGTCAGCGTGTTCATTTTACTTTCCCTTATTCCACAGGGGCGCTCCAATAGACAGGAGCTCAGCCCAAATCCACCAACATATGTTAGAGCTCACTGTCTCTTTCAATCAGGGCAAAGAGCCTCAACAGGCCACCTCTCATGCTCATAGCTCATCCTTTCATTCCTTCATCCCGCTGCCTTTCAGGATCTCTCTGCATCTCCCCTATAACTACTTCACTGCTAGAAACAAAATGGAAATACATGCCAACTAAGTCAGAATAGCTAAGAGGTATGAATACATAACCTTTTTTAAGCTGCATTCACATGACGTTTTCTACTGTTACCTCCTCTGCCAGCTAGCGTCGCTAAATACAGCTGTGATCTGATTTGTTGCCCAAAAGATAAACGGTAACTAAGTCAAAGTGGAAATCACTCGAACTTCATCTGCAACCTTTTGGAGCAGTGGCCGATGGTGGTGCTTCGATCTAGTCGGACGGCAGCGCTTTCTTGGGGACGTCAATGCCAGCGCAGAGGCGTTTTTACTCGTATCATGTGAAAGCAGCTTTAGAGTCTTTTATAACAGGACAGACAAGTGATATATAGAAAGTTTAACATATCACTGTCTAGACAAAATAAATGTCTCTTTAATTTCTCATGAGGTCTAACCCTTTCCTCCTGGCAGTGTCTTCTGCTTTTATTGTCTTCTCCACACACACACACACACACACACACACACACACACACACACACACACACACACACACACACACACACACACACACACACACACACACACACACACACACACACACACACACACACACACACACACACACACACACACACACACACACACACACAAAATGTACTATTGTACTATGTACAATTCAATCCTGCAATTGCAATGCTTATTGAACCTCATACAACAGTCAGATACAGAGAGCAGCTCTGACAGCACAACGTCAACCTCTGTCAGAGAGTCACATAGAGCGGAGAGAAGGTTCTGGGGCGTCTGGAGTAATGCTGCACCTCTGCCTCCAACCATAATGTGAGATAGCAAGTGGTTACCAAACAGGGCTGAGCCCAGACATTGTAAAGGGATTTCTCCACTTCGCTTCTTTAAGCAGTTTGGGATTAAGGGATGGAAAAAATGCTGTGAGTGTGTGTGTGTGTGTGTGTGTGTGTGTGTGTGTGTGTGTGTGTGTGTGTGTGTGTGTGTGTGTGTGTGTGTGTGTGTGTGTGTGTGTGTGTGTGTGTGTGTGTGTGTGTGTGTGTGTGTGTGTAGAGAGTGAGGCATAAAGATTGGAGTGCAGTCGAATACATAAAAGTCCAAAACACAGTCCAAAAAAGTTAATTGTGTGTGTGCTTAATTACGTATGGAAGTGTAGCGTATATTTAATACGAACACTAAAATACATGATAGGAAATGCATTTACGCAAAAGGTAGAAAATATATATTGTACAGCAGCATAACCCCACCTTTTATTCCAACAATACTGCTGTACAGTTTGATGCAAATAAACACTAAGTGTGAATTTGTGTGGGTACACCGAAGGCAGGTGCTGTCACACTCCTAGAGTTATGTCACGTTGGTAATTTTGTATGTTTGGGTTTTGCTGGCATGTTTTTCTCCTGGGTTATTGTCTGGTCCTTTTCCCTGTGTTTTTCCTCCCGTCGTTAGTTTCCCTGCTGTGTCTAGTTGTTTGATTGTGTTCACCTGTGGCCCTTGTGTTTCTCCTCCCCTGCCCGGCTGTTTCTCGTCTTGTGATTACCCCTCCCTGTATTTAGTCTCGTCTCCTCCTGTGTTCAGTGTTGGTGCTTCTTTTGTATGTGACCCAGTTCACCGAAGAGTGTTTTGTTTGTCCAAGTTTATTTAAAGTCCTTGAAATAAAGGTATCGTCAAGTGTAATCTGCGTTTGGGTCCTACCTGCTTCACTCTTCGTAACAGGTGCTTTAGCAGTCATCACAAAGCACGTCATCCTTTTTGAGTTTGCCAGTTATTTCCTGTTTGTCTTTCAGCAGTAAAGCTGTTGGTGAAGAAACTGAGTACTTTGAGGACCTTGTTCCTTAATTTATCCGCCTACAGTTCCTCTAAAAGCTCCAGCGCAACATGCAGCAGTGGAAAGAGCATGCCATGCAGAATTCTTTCCTAATGTATCCTGCTGAAGCTGCCGCAGTATATCACGTCTCTCCTCAAAGGTAAAACTGCTGGTCAAGAGACAAAAGCTCAGGACTAGAAATACATAGACACTGAATATGAATGAATTTAAATAGTAACATTTTTGGATCTTTTGAGTTATATCTGGTATTCAATTTGATACAGTTTGTTTGTGTTTCTGAGGTAGATGCTGTGTTTTGTTGTTGGTCTTATCTTTTTTTAAATGTTCTCAGGAATTTCTTTCAAATGATCTGAATGACAAAACTTAATTAGAAAACTGCACAGAAAAAAGCATCTCTTTTAATGAATACACTGAGTTACTAAATGATTGCTGTGAAGGCATGTGTTACATTGTGTCAATAATCATTTAAAGCATCAATCAAATAATCCCTCTTTAAAGCTTAAAGTGTTGTAAACAAACTGTGATCATTGTCTCTTTTATAAGACAGGTGTCTCAGATAAAATGGGCGACATGACAGCGTTACTGCAAAATTACCTTTAAAGTGTACTCCAAAGAGAACCATTAGGTGTACTGTACATGTTACCACACAATCTGTTGTGTTATAAACACTTTTTTCATAAACTTTCTGTTTGCTTTCACACGCCGTATAACTCTTAGCAGGAGCTTCCATTTTGTTCTCTACACTACATTTGGGGAAAAAACAGGAACGCACTCACAAAAGTAGATCCACACAATGCAGGGTGATGAAAAAGCGGCTACAGATTTACTACCCTTACTCACCAACAACCAAACGGATGCATTGAAGATAACAGATGCTACATTTAAAAGAACCCACTGAGCAACAAACAGCCCTATAACTTCATGGCAACTTCTTCAATGTCTGGGTAGATCAACAAGACAGGATACTAAAGCCAAAACAAATATCAATCGATGTCTGCTAAAGCCCGGGAAAAGTGACAGTGACAGCGTTTCTGCAAGCATCAGTTGGTGGGAGGAGAGGAAAATATGTGACTAAGCAAGAGAGCAAAGAAAAGGAAACTGTAAACATGGCTTTTAATTAATTCACACATTGTATGATTCACAGGACATGGTTGTGGTACGTGATATCATTTATGGTAATCTGAGTATGCTTACGGCCCAAATGCACCAGCAGTGAGACAGTATTTAGCATTTTGGAAAGGCCAGCAGTCTCTCTGCTAAAGTGAATTCAGCATGTTCCTTGAGCACAGAAGTAGGCGTTAATTAGCAGTACTGGCTTACTAGAAGTACTGCTTCCTGTCTTTCCTTCTGTCATCCAGAAATAATACCAAAAACAAGTCAGTTATAGGAAGTACTAAGTTGAGACTTTCACTCGGGTATCTCAGCAGTGTTTGACAGATTTAACTCCATATTGTATTGTGACCCAAAAAACAAGTGCAGGAGTGTGGTGCAGTTTCGACAATGCAGATTCAAACAGGGAATTCTTTAAAAAATAAAAAAGACTTCACCAATGAACCCACAGAAATGATCCGTTACTGTGGAGAGATCTCATACAATGACTGAACTTCTTTTCACTTGCGCCCACCAAAAGACAGTAAATTAACTCTGATGCAAATCTCTGTAATTCACTAAGGAGTGCCAAAGTGAAGATGAATGCAGGGCCGGGGAGCGGAGAATGAGTGGGTCCCCGGGGAGAGTCAGATATCACAGCTCTGTAACTCTTCACCACTGCAGAGAGAGCGAAGGCGGAGAACAGCAGAGAGGTGGACTCGACCTTCCTCTGACAAATCTTACACACACACACACACACACACACACACACACACACACACACACACACACATAACCACAACACCTTGCCTGGGTGTTGGCCCCAAGTAGGCAGTGAGTAATCTGTTGCCATGACACCACCCCGCACACTGCGGTTGTAGCCATGGCAACTGCTCATTAGGGAAGTGAAGTGTTTGAGCAGCATGCAAACTTCTCATCAGGTGAACACAGATGCACATCCACATGCTGAAACACACACATGCACAAAGCTGCTGAGGGATGTTCCGTCTGTGTGAGCGTGTGACAGCTCTCGAGGCCGACGGGGGGGGGGGCGCTGACTGCATCGCTCGACAGATCTCCGCCCTGACTGCAGGAACTACTCTCCATGCAAACTTTTCTTAGAGCATCTCCTTTTAGAATGCAAAACATAGAAAGTAATTAAGAAAAAAACATCTTCATGGTTGGGATATGTGTTGTAAAAGTATCAATACATCGGCATAATCATTGTAAAGGTGGAAGAAGTACTCAGATGTTGTACTTAAGTAAAAGTAGGAATATCAAAGTGTAGGAATACTCTGTTACAGGTATATCCTGTATTCAAAATGGCACTCAAGTAAAAGTATTAAAGTATTTGCATCAAAATATATTCAAAGAAGTGAAAGTCCTCATTATGCAGATTTGCCCATTTCACAATCATATATATTTTGATTATAATGATTGATGTGTTTGTCAACGCTGGTAAAGGTGGAACTAATTTGTATTACTTACTTTACTGGAGGGTAGCTTGGGAATTTAATCTAGGTGTAACTAAACTCCTATTTAAGTGTTGAAACATTATTACATTACATGTTACTACGCTTTTATCCAAAGCGACTTACATACTCAATACTGTGGGCAATCCCCGCAGGAGCAAAGGGGTGAAGTGTCTTGTCCAGGGACACAATGACATGCTGACTGCAGTGGGGTATCGAACCTGTGCTCCCTTGATCACAACACCAAGGCTCTATCCACTGCGCCACACGCCTCCCTGTTGATCATATTGTTTATCATTAATCCATATCTGTAAAGAAACTAAAGGTACTACATACAAGGGGTGAAGTACAAAAAGTAACATAAAATGGAAATACTCAAGTAAAGTTTAAGTACCTCAAAATTGTACTGAAGTATTGTACTTGAGTAAATGTACTTAGTTTACACCAGTGATTCATTGTGAGTCAAATCAGCCTAAGTGAAGCACATTAGTGATCATGCATAACTGACTGAAACCGCACCAGCTCTGGACTCACTAATGAAGCGATGATAAAACAACAGCGAATGCGATTGGCGTGAATACAATTTGGTAAATCCCACTCTGAACACCTGGAAAAGAGAGGATTTCTACGTGAAAACTTCTTCATAAGTGAGAGTCAAAGAGTTCTTATCACTTTGGAAGGAATTCAAATGAAACCTGGGCAAAAACCCAATAACAATGTAAAAACATGCATATCAAAAGTTATTTAATACCCTGTCTTTTGGCCATAAAGTTGATTGACGCAGCAAAAAGATTTATGCTGCACAGCTGACACGTCAACTGTCTCACTCTCTCTCTTTCTGGTTTTCAAATATCATTTTCTTATGGTTCAGCAAAAATAATTGTCAAATCCTCCTTGCAAGTCTTTCAACTTTCTCGCCTCCTCTGCCCATTGAAGGCCCAGCATAGTATCCATTCATTCATGCATCGCTGTATTCTCCATTAAAGAAAAACAAAACCAGCACCAGGAAGAGAGACTAAGAAAGAGAGGAAAGAAGATAGGGGGACACATCCTCTGCTCGGATCAAAGGAGATGCATAAAGAGTTTTTGTTGTGCATCAGCAGAGTATGTCTGCAAGCATTCTACAATAAACACACAGTTAACCAAGCACGCACACCAGATACAGAAATACAGAACATTCCCATCAGTGCATAAACAACGTGCATATCTTGTGTTCTCTTGGACCGTATTCTAAACCGATATGCAATTTGCATCACTACAAAGCATCAATCACTCACAAGTTGAATGAGGCATATTGGTGAAAAGGAGACAGGAGGAGGAAGAGGTGGAGAGAAGGCCATATCTCAGTCCTAGAAAAGAGTCATCAGCACTAAAATCAATACTCAGGCAAGGACACGTGGAGACCACAGAGAGACTGTCAGAGCTGAGACAATCCTTCACCGGTAACATCTTCAAACGGCTGCTGCTGCTGCTGAGTCCCTACCTGGTACATGTAGGTGTTAAAGTGGGTCCCATTCTGAAGGTGGATCTTCACTGTTGGGTTCATGTTGAAGGTTAAACATACCAGATCCCTCAAACAGACCCCCCATACAAAGAGAGACAGAAACAGGTAGAAAGGACGAGGAAGAGAGGGTGATGACGATAGAAAAGGAGGGCTAGTCCTGGTCCTCACTGAGAGTGTAGCAGGGCTGGATGAATCCTCTGCTGCTGCCTACGCAGTCTGCAGCCGGGACGAGAGACAGCAGGGACAAGGGTAAGGAGAGAGAGAGAGTAAAGAGAGGGTAGGGAGGTGGATAAACAGGGACAGTCAGAATAAAAGGGAGACAGCGGGGGTTGAGGTAAAAGGATGATTTGGATCAGAGAGGAGGACAGGATGAGACAGAAATGATGAAGGAGGAGGAGGAGGAGCGGCTCGTAGTGATCAGCTGATGGAGGAAGGAAGAGGCTGGGTTTAGATGAGGAGCTGCTGGGGGCTAAAGCCACACACACACACACACACACACACACACACACACACACACACACACACACACACACACACACACCACACACACCACACACACACACACACAACGGCAACGGCACATGAACGTTCAGGCACTCAGAGGGAGTTTTAAAGTACCATTTGGAACTAATGCCAAGAATTAGCATGAAATTAAACGCTCTATTTCCTCCTAATAAAAAAAAACCAGTCACTGCTTACTCAACACAAATTCAAGAGACCCATTTTTCCTCGATCATGACATTGTGCGCGCTGATTCTTTCTATTTATAAATGGCAGTCTGTTTCGTCCCTCCTCTCTCAGTAGGATTTCACAGGGCATGTACTTGACCAGAGCACTGCAATGGATTTCATTTAACTCCTCATTCTTAACCTCTCCTTTTTTTAGTTTCAAGACACACATATAGTTCACTCTAACTCAACAAGGGGACTCTACTAAAGATGATTGGTTGTAATGAAATACATTCTAATGATGTCACTTCAGTGATCTAGGATTGAAGGTTTAAAACCAATGCTTTGCAACAGAAAACCTGCATTACATTTATTGTTTTGCTTTTCAAAGATATGGGCATTTAACTCAAAGGGACGGTCCTACCAAAGAGGTTTTTCGAATTGCATCATGGGAATAGTTTTTAAGCTTGACCCAATATGAGCCACTTATTGTCAACCACTGTTAGTTTGGTTTTGACCATTCTTTTTAAATGTGTCTCTTGGGGGTCCCTGAACCTCAAAACAAAAGACCTAATGACTGCGTTTCCCTTTAATTCTGATTTGAGTATTATCAACGCATTTTATTTTGTTCTCTGACAGTGCTTCTCACAATGGCACCATGCACTGTTTCTGGTTCTGATGTGCTACTTACAGTAAACATTATTATGAAGCTATAATACACCAGGAATTATGTATAAGTTGTACTATATAAATAGTTTGATTGATGACATATTTTTATTCGGTAAGAAACAAAAACATATAAAACAAATAAGGGAAACTTGCAAGCTTTATCTTTGGTAAATCTTTGACTCTTTTTAGGCATACTTAACAGACAGCATACACTATGAAAATATGCACATTTGCCCACTTTAACTTATTATTGATACAGGACCTGACCCTGTATTGGCCCACGGATAAAGTTGACTCAAAATACGACTCAGCTAAAGTGGTTTAGCATGGGGTGCAATAGTGCATCTCTATGATTAAGATATGAGCCTGTGTCTAATTAGTTACAGCTGATTTAACTGTTCATTAATTTCCCCTCTTTATTCATTCATTAATTCTCATCCCTCTATTCTCCTGTGCTTCATCACTCGCAGCGCTCACCCACACACCAACTCTGTGCTCTGCAGTCGGTAAAAAAAATATTAGAATGCTTCTTCAACATCACAACTATTGGGAGTGGCAGTGCATCAATGTAGAAAAAGAGAGTGAAAATGATTCCTGCCTACAGGTCTACTTTCATGCACCTGGTTGTCAAGGAAACTGGGTTCACTGGAGAGGGAGAGAGCAGAAGATATACAGTGAGACAGACAAGTCCCTACACATCAAAACATCTTTCAGTGAGTGTGTGGTGACTTCCAGCATTAATCTGAGCGATACTTCAACTGAGTAGCCGAACACAGCGGTCACTACACCAGCTGATTAAGTGGTAGGACAGAGACCCCTTCTGGCAGCTCATGGTGCTCACACAAAGAAGTAACAAACCAACTTGTCATATCTACATTTTCTCCATACAGAAACAGGCAGCAATATGCCAGTGAGGAGGTATCTAGTGGTTTCCAAAGAGAGGGGAAGCTTTGAAATAAGTTTGACAGATTGTACATGTTCCAGGATTAAGTAGAAGGAACAGCAGGGAAACAAGAGGAGCCAGTAGGACTTTTGTATTCATGTATGGAGATAACGCCTCATCCCTGACATCAGTGGGAGCCAAACTTGGCAGATCCTGATTGTCAGAGTTCAAACAAATAACACATTCAAACACGAACGGAAGACACAGATGCAGAAACAGACCTTAAAACACACATGCTCATCAGCACTACTGAGAAAAAGTCCCAAAAGCTGGACACAATTGAAGCAGCCTTTTCCATAACAGGATTCACAGAAGTCTGGGAGACCTGTGACAATTTGTTTTATCTGACAGCCTCTCACAGTTTCATTCTCTCTTTCTAGGACCTCATTCTCTCTTCTCTTGCTGCCTAACTACTTGATTACTTCTTTAACATTCTATCCACTCGAGCACCGCCATGCTTTCTCTCTCATCCTCTTTCCCCCCTTCCTTTGCCCTTCCTCTCTCTTCCTCTCTCTTCCCTATTTTTGTCAAGCGTTGCTAATCTCAGCTGAACCTTCCCTCAATGGAGAGCAGCCATTTTACATCATAACATAACATGGAGCAGAGGGCAAGGGCAACCCCCCCCCCCCCCCCCATCCCCCCCCCCCCCCCCATCCCACCAGCTCCAACTATCACAACCAATACACATCCACGAATGCAAACACATAAATACAAAAAGGCTTAGGTTTGGTTTTAGGAGTGGGGGGACAGGGACGCTTTCTCACTAAGTTTGAACCACAAACAAACAACAACATAGTTCTGGTCTACTACTTACCTAACTGCAAACTGTGTTTCATGATTCATGTCAAACTACGACAAAGATAAGGCTGTATCTTTAACCACAACAAATAAATGAAATGCCTCATGCAAATATGTAACTGAAAAATGTAATTCTTGTCTCTCAGTAAAATGTCCATCAGTGTCCCTAAAAAACCTTCAGTGACTCCTTCAATTTGCTTGGTTTGTTTGAAAGTACGTGTTACAATACAACATCTAAAGGTATAGTTAATAATCATAATATCCAAATAATAATAATAATAATCCAAATATTCAACATTTAGGTTAGGAGATGGAACCAGCAAAAGTGTGGCGTGTTTACCTGATAAGGCAAATAGTATAGGCCAGCAGGTCTTTGAGGCTATACAATGCCCAGCAGAACTTTAAGCTAAATGTTACCATCAAAATGCTAACATGCTCAAACAACAATTCTCATATGCTGATTTTTTGCAATTATAACAAGTTCATTGTTGCCTTGGTTCAGCATACTTGCGTTTGCTAAATAGCATTAAAACAATGTTAGCGTAAAACTGAGACAGATGGCAATGACATTTGTTTTGCAGGAAGCCTAAATAAAAGAAAAGTGGCTAAACATGTCAGAACGTGAAGAGGAGGATGTTTTTTTTGTGTAAGCCCTTAATAATGTCTAGAGCCTCCTCTCAGGCAGCAGCTCCACCATAAAGATGGGGGGGCTGAGAGTCAAACCCCAGGGCAAAAAGTCCAAACTTCTTGCTTGTTAAAGCACTGCTAAAATTGAGCAACTTAGATGACCATATCTGCATTTCTATCCTCTTCATTATAAGGGGTGAACAGAACACATTTCAACTCAAATTGCAACTGTAAAGCTGACTGAAGTTACACCTTTGTATACAATCATATTGCTGTTTCCCAGATATCAGACTCAGTCATCACTCTGGGAAAATGTATCTGTCCTTCCCACCTTCCTCATCACCTAATTCTCTTGCTCCTCCTCCTCCTCCTCCTCCTCCTCCTCCTCCTCCTCCTCCTCCTCTCCCAGTCTCTTGTGTCACCTCCCCTCTTCTAGCCCTGTGTAAAGCACCTGTGTCAGCTCTGCCTCTCTCCCCTGCTGTCCTCATCACTCAGTCGGAGAGCACGGCTTACCTCTCTCCCTGTCTCCTTCACTGTGTCCTCCTCAAGTTCCCAGTCAGCCCAGAGGGAAGCCTATTACTACCACAGTGCACACAATCATTGCAAATAACAGGCACTGTTTGTATCCCAATTGACATCTCAACTCTACATGCAGCACCTACTGTTCATTTTCCATCCATGTGAGGATATTTTATTTTCACATATTCATAGCAAAACATGTCATATTGTACCTATTTAAAATAAAAATATCAGGGCTACATAAAAACAAAGAAAAAACAATGTATGTTCTGGCTGATAACAAACACACACATCCATTCATTTAAAAATACACAAGGTAATACACATATACCCCAGAGACCACACACACACACACGCACACACAAACACACACACACACACACACACACACACACACACACACACACACACACACACACACACACACACACACACACACACACACACACACACACACACACACACACACACACACACACACACACACACACACACACACACACACACACACACACACACACACACACACACACACACACTCAGTCCATCCCAGCTAGCTGCTCTGTTTTGCAGATGAAAGTGTCTAGAGGAAAGCAGGAGATGCACTAAACACAGCTCTATTAATATTAATCTTCATTTTCAGAGTAAATAAACTGCTCCAAGGGTACCTCCTGCATAATTTTAAATAATCTCTTGCCAATCCTTCATGTAGCTAAAAATGGCTGTGAGTAATGAGTAGCCTAGGTGTTATTTGTGTGTGGAGGTCAGGAACGCTGCTCTTGCCCTTCACAGAGTGCAAACTGCAGCGGCAGGATGTAACTCTACACCAGCCTCTGTCCTTTTTAGACTGAGAAACACATGGATGGAAACATTGAGGATCCGTGGGACTGAACACAAAGCAACTATGTCCATAATTATATAATCACAATAGTAAACGTGTAATTGTAAGAATACAGTGTTTACTGTTTAGACAGTGTTTACTGTTACTGTTTAGACAATGGCAAGGTGGTACAAAAGAAGGTGTTTCACAGAATGATTGTAGTTGTATGATTGTTGTATTGTTGTATGATTGTAGGAGGTGTGTGGCGCAGTGGATAGAGCCTTGGTATGGGGATCAGATGGTCACAGGTTCAAACTCCACTGCAGTCAGCATGTCGTTGTGTCCCTGGACAAGACACTTAACCCCAAATTGCTCCTGTGGGGGTATTTTCCACAGTATTCAGTATGTAAGTCGCTTTGGATAAAAGCGTCTAACAAGTAACATGAAATGTAATGTAGTTGGACTTAGGCGAGGCGAGCACATACATGGTACGATTCCTTCTTTGTGAAATTTGTTATCAGTAGCTACACATATGGGTTAATAACAGGCTGTGACAACGATGGCCAATCATATTCACTCCTTTTATTCACAGTACTTTCCCCATCATGAGGCATTGAACATGTGGGAATCCTAAGAGTTCATCTGAGTTTTGTTTTCTGAAAATGATTCTGTTTAGTTTTGAACCAGACAACAATCCAATTATGTTGCTCACAGCCACATCTACCTGTACTATTAATACAACGAGGAGCAGGGGATCTGTGGTGTGGTATTGTGGCTTTACAGTGACATCAGCACTCTAGTTAAATATTGAGGTTTGAGAGATACCTGTTGTCTTTAAATGACTGTCAAGAAAGACAACAGTGCCAAGAATATACCTTTAGTTTAGTACTACTTATTGTCATTACAGACATTTTAGGGCCATTGATACCTAGCATGCAGTCAAATCTGCATAATCATTTGATGGAATAATTACACATATTATTAAACCCACACTGACTGGGATAGGACAATAAAAAAAAATGTTTTACTTTTATTTTTTTATTATATTTTTTATTATATCATAACTTAGTATTTTTTTTTAAACACTAAGCTGTCTGTGGCTCTTTCCTGCTGTAACGATGCAAATTTCCCCTCTGTGGGACTAATAAAGGTATTCTGATTCTGATTCTGATAACACATATAATAAGTAGAGCAGATGAAAAATAAAAACCAAAACACAGCGGTGTATATATAGCTAAAGTATGGATTACACAAGGTTCAATCTCAAATTAAAAGGGACCTATCATGCAAAATGCACTTTTGTACGTCTTGTATACATGAATATGTGTCCCCGGTGTGTCAGGGAACTCACCAAGTGTCAGAAAACACAACCCTCTCTCTTTTCCTCAATACCCAAATCTCTAAAAACGGGGCTGCAACGGATCTGATTATCATTTGAAATGTTCTGACGTCAGAAAAGGGGTGCTCCGCCTATATGGGCAACTCTCCACCTATCAGGGGAATGAGAGACCGCTCAAAACCGCTGGAGACGCTGTAGTACATATGCCAGGCCTGTAAGTGGCGCTGTAGTCTGCCACAAAAGCAGAATCAGCCCCTGCGAAAACAGGGCTGGAAAAGAGCAAATAGAGCGAAAATGAGGCATGGCTAAAATGCATGAACTTCACAGACATGTTTTATATAGGTATGGCCCTACAATGTATGTTTCAAATATAGCATGATATGTCCACTTTAAATGACTGTGCCCATGTATTTCTCAGCTTCTTCTAGTAGACTTTATGAGTTCTCGTAACAAAATTAAGATGAATCTACTCGACAAAATGGTCAGAACAAAGACAAATCCATTCATTTGAACACCAGCCTTCAGGGGTGTCTACACAGTATTTGTGATGGTTGCATGAGTAGAGATGGACGAGGACCCAGAGAGAGGAGCACGGAGAATGTAGCATGAAGTACTTACTCTTACGCAGGTTCCTAAAATACTCCTCTTTTCCTAGCTCAAAACACACAAGGGCACGGACACACATACACAAACACACACACACACACACACACACACACACACACACACACACACACACACACACACACACACACACACACACACACACACACACACACACACACACACACACACACACACACACACACACACACACACACACACACACACACACACACACACACACACACACACACACACACACACACACACACCCTGCCTGATGTTTATTCATATGGCAAAACATATAAACCAATATAGCTTAAAATGAGATCCAAGCTATGAGCTGATGAAAAGTGACACACACATTGTAGAGGCAATTGCAATATTGTTTGACATGGAATATAATAGTGTGGATGTTCTGCTATAACTCCATTATGTGTTTTAGGATGGGGGGTTCTATAGAGCACTGTACAACAGGATATATTAAGGCTCTGCCGCAGGGGTAGGCGTAGGAGCATGAACACACACACGCGCACACACACACACAAAGTGATTTGACTCTAATCTGGCCCATACTATGATGGCCATGGTATGAAGTATTGCAGTGTGTGTGTGTGTGTGTGTGTGTGTGTGTGTGTGTGTGTTTGTGTGTGTGTGTGTGTGTGTGTGTGTGTGTGTGTGTGTGTGTGTGTGTGTGTGTGTGTGTTCATCTGTCGCAAGGCCCTGGATGATTTATTTATGAAATGTGATTTTTCTTTCTGGAGCTCTCCTGCCTTGTAACTCAAGCTCACACGCTCCTTGCTCAGTCACTCAAACACACACACACACACACACACACACACACACACACACACACACACACACACACACACACACACACACACACACACACACACACACACACACACACACACACACACACACACACACACACAAACACACACACACACACACACACACACACACACACACACACACACACACACACACACACACACAGCGGTCACTCTCAATCATACTTTGCTGTTAGCCTGATGTACAGTATTTGCTCTACCAAGAAATGATTTTGTTTATTTTGGGATATGAGGATTTTAATCCTGTGTGTGTATGTACATGTTCCGGGGCTCGGGTCATTTAGTGTGTGTGTTTGTGCCTACAGTATATTGTGTTTGTGTGACTGTGTGTGTATACATCCAGTCCCCTTATTTTTTCCACCAGTATAATCCCTCACAAAGTACCATTCCCCCTCCTCATGACTCATACAGTGGCATCTCATTTTCACTGAGTATATGGAGGCTTTTTATGTCACAGTGTGCGTGTGTGATTTATCACATTTTAATAATAACAATAATCCTGAACTGTGTCAGGGACGTTCTGAATGTAGTTCAATAATAGCTGCATGGTTTTTAATATCTGTATGGTCAACTGGTATGCAGTGCACTCCTCAAGGCCAGTGGGGAAACATGGAAAGAGGGGGAAATATTTATGTGAGTGGGTGTGGCACGGATTGCGTGAGTAACTTCTCTGCCACTTCTTTGCTTCTGTGTGTGTGTGTGTGTGTGTGTGTGTGTGTGTGTGTGTGTGTGTGTGTGTGTGTGTGTGTGTGTGTGTGTGTTTGTGTGTGTGTGTGTGTGTGTGTGTGTGAGAGAAGTGGAGCAAGTCACACTGAGTGACTGAGTGAGCTCATCTGTTCTTGGGGTCTATAAATATTGTAGATGCCATGTGCCTGCAGTGGACCTTCTCAGCAACCTACTGTATGATGTCATCCTGGCACACCTACACACACACACACACACACACACACACACACACACACACACACACACACACACACACACACACACACACACACACACACACACACACACACACACACACACACACACACACACAAAAGCACACACACAAGCACACACACACACACACACACACACAGCTGTGCTGCCAAAGCCTTATATCCATGGCAACGCTGGGGTGTGGTAGGTAGGGATGCAGAGCCCACGGCTGTTTAATGAATGCAGCAGCTCAAAAACCAACATCTTCAAACTTCTATATTTCCTCGTTTCCCTCAACATTTATTTCCCATTGTTTCCTCTTCCCATTCTTCCTGTCATACCTTCTTTACATCATATTTCTTCCCTATCTGAAATATCCCTTATTTAACCATCTCTCTGTGACATTTTTGGCATCAAATTATACAATACATTATAGTGAATTTACAACAAAGTGCAGCTGCCTGACACTGACTGGTGTTTATACTTATGGTTAGTTGTGATTCGTGTTGTGCCTTGCTTTGCAGGACTGCTATACATATTTAATTATAACTGCCCAGCCCAAGGTGATGGGACAAAGTGAGCAGAGGATGAGACATGCATTACATCCATTACAAGGTCTACCTGCTACTTCCTGTTTGTTCCCTACTAATCCCTATAAACAGATATCTTCATATGAATGTAGGCAACGGGACAATCATTTTTGTATCAGAAGTGTTAGTTTTAAGTATGGCTACTTTGCGTAGTAGTCTTATATAATCCATTGCTCCCAAAGGCTAAATCGTCATCAGGAAGTCGATTGGTGCTGGGATTGGTTCTCTACTGGTCCATCTGCTTGTACCATCCTATCCCAGTCAAAAGGGGATTCCTCCACTTAGTCCTTCCGCCAGACCCACTAACACACTGAGCTGTTCAGCTTTGGCAGATGATCAGAAGCAGCTATCAAGGTTGGAGCTTCACAGCCAAATGAAAACACACAGACACACACATCGAAAGCAACAGCCTTAGCCTTAAAGTGGCAAATTGCCTCTTACAAATGTAGGAACTAGCATCCGGTATTACGATTTTAAGGTCCTTTTAGAGCAGGCAGGTCAAGTTTATACATCATGTTAATTACATGTTAGAAAATATGTTTACACTGCGCACAGCCACACACACACATACGGAGAGTTGCTGACAGTTGGTGTCCCATGGGACAGAAGGTGTCAGGAAGTCAACATCATCCCCTCCCTCCCTCTCCCCGTTTCCATGGAGACCAAATTTGCAGGGCTTTAAGAGGTGAGGACAGAGACAACCTTGAGTCTGCACGTGAACACTAACGGACAAAAACACACACACACACACACACACACACACACACACACACACACACACACACACACACACACACACACACACACACACACACACACACACACAGACATAAAGCATACTGTAAATGGTGTCCGACAGACAACAAGCAGAGATGTTAAGTAGGTTAAAGGACAGACAGAAATTCTGCAGGACAATGATGAATATATATATATATATATATATATATATATATATATATATATATATATATATTTTGTGTGTAGATGTATGTGGGTAATTGTGGGACTTGTTGGCAGCGTGCCCTCAGGGTGAGGGGGAACACCGGAGGGACGGACATATATTCCGTTGGGTCAGCAATAAACAAGCGCCAATGGAACTGTGGTGTATTCCGACCGGGGTGTTGTGTGTAGTCTTCATGTTTGTGTGTGTAAGTGTGAACGTGTGTGATGACGATGCAATGCAGGTATGAAATGTCATTAATAACAGGGAGGGAAGGGTTTTCACAAATGACAGGAATACAAATAACGTGACAACCGATTGTGATGATCTTGCAGTAATACCAAATGCCCGTTATTTGACATTGGAAGCAAGGACTTCAGCTTTTATAATTCTCAAGAATCTGGACAAAAATAGTATGCTAATTTTTCTAATAAATTGCTTATTTTCAAGAATGAAAATAGATAGTGAATTTCCTCTTGTAGAACTGCGGAGGTATTCCTCAGGGTGAGTCAGTTAAAATGCTCTAAATCAGCCAGACAGGAAGGATTTAAGCAGCTGTTAATGGAGGTTTGCCAGTCAAGAGCAAGTGCAGTTGAGCTGCATTAACTGTTACTGTAATCTGTAACTGGCTGTAAAGATGGATGGCTTGTTAAACAGTAGGAATATTAAACCCTCCTGATGAATAAAAAAAAATACAATGCGTCCATTAAATAAATAGTTGATCACATGATGATACAGATATCATCAGGGGCTCCATTTAATTGTTAATTCATCACGGTCCATGTATATCCTTCTTTCTGCATTCTCTTATTATCACTTAATCTTGCTCTTCAATATGTTGAGTTGTTTACGAGCAGGGAGGGCTATTACTGTAATTTAGCAACCATGGAAACAGTAGAGAGTTACAGAACAAGCCAACTGAGGATGATATGTTTTTACAAAGAGTGGGAACAGGAAAGAAATGTTTTAAAAGAAAGTTAGTGGAATGTGTGTGTGTGTGTGTGTGTGTGTGTGTGTGTGTGTGTGTGTGTGTGTGTGTGTGTGTGTGTGTGTGTGTGTGTGTGTGTGTGTGTTTGTGTGTGTGTGTGTGTGTGTGTGTGTGTGTGTTTGTTTGTGTGTGTGTGTGTGTGTGTATGTGTGTGTGTGTGTGTGTGTGTGTGTGTGTGTGTGTGTGTGTGTGTGTGTGTGTGTGTGTGTGTGTGTGTGTGTGTGTGTGTGCCACATGCCACAGTGAACCCACCGCCCTAGCAATAAGTCCACAGCCAATCTGGACCAATTAAAGCACAGATCTGTATGTGTGTGTTCCCTCCAGGATACCCCCCCCCCCCATTACTCGACTCACGCAAGATGGCAGAGAGTGGGAAAAAGAACCAAAAGAAGAGAGGAAGAAGAGGAGAGATTAGAAAAGAAGAGAAGACGATGCTGACATGCCAGAGCTGAGAGAACAAGACGTGAAGAGAGGAAACTGAGGATCAGATAGGAGAAGGCAAAAATGAACAGATTGCAATGACAAAAGGATGTGACTGAAACTGGAGAGGCAAAGGATGGAGAGGAGTAAGGGAGGATGGTGGCGGAAGTGAAGAAGGGGGATGGGAGGAGAGATGGCACTGTCTGATGCGAGCTGCGGAGCTTCATATGACCTTTATGTAACTCAACTACAGGCACTTCCTCTCTGTCTCCGTCTATCTCTCATTCACATTGTCTTGCCTCATTCCCTCTCTCATATTTGCAAGAGGACACTTGCTTAATGGTGTCTAAATTAAAACAGCTTACCGCAGGGGCTTTTAGCAGTGCTCACTAAACTTGAGCAAAAAGGAAGTTGCGCCAGTAATGGTTACTATTGTAAACAGTAGTCCCAATTCCATTTTGATTCAATGTTTACATTTTCTTCAATATATATCTGGTGTGCTGGTATATAAGCAGGAGTGATTGGCAAGTGTTTCATTATTTTTGCCAAGGTTATGCATGCATTGTTGTTTGGCATTGTAAGACTAATATTTATCTACTTGGCGAAAGACCACATTGAGTAAATTGCATCAGACCCACATTAAGTGCACAACAACAACAATCTTCCCTGTTTCCTAAAATATTAGTCGAACCTAAAAAAAAAAGGAATCATAGAACTGGAAAATGTTTGTGGGATTATAAAATCTAACAGAGTGGAGTTAGGCAGTTGAAACTCTATCAGCTGGAAAGGATTAGCAGCAATGTTGAAAACAACTCCTTTTTGTAACGTTGAAAAGTCAAAGGACCTGTGTGCATAAAAATATTCGAGGACCACCAGGACTTCCTAGAAGAATTTTGGTTGAGTACTTTACCCATACTCTGCATATACTTTAGTGTTTGCCCTTTCCTTTGCACCTGTAATAAAGCATTAACTGAGAGCCACATTAGGATCTGAGAGGTTTCTAAAAATCTCAGGCCTTTCTCGACATGCTCAGAGTCTACTAATGGCAACATGAATAACAAGTTTCCAAATAAAATAAAATCACCCACACAGACCCCGTATTATGAAATATAAGCATGAACAAAACATTCTTATTATTTTATCTGAATTTGTAGGACCTATACTTGCCAAATGCATAAAAACATACAATAAATATTCATAGACCAAACCAACAACATTGCTTATTGAGCAAACATAATTGTTCTAGTAGTTGAAGAACACTATGCATCACTAACAAAATAAATAAACTCAAAACGTAAAGCTTCTCTGTGAGCAAATTAAACGTTTCTCTTCTTGTAAGGAATGGCTATGCTTCCTGGCACTGTGTGTCTTACAGAAACAGACAAAAGAGCTGTGCTATACACTCCAATATTAAATTCATCAAGAAAAATAAGGGCTATAAGCATACCCTATGTTATAGATATTAATAGCAAATAGACAGAGCTACCATCATTCTAAAGTCAAACATAATGCTGTTGACTACAGGTGTCCAATTATCCAGATATAGGCCATTTCCGATTGCATATACCGGCGGCCTCTTCCAATTAAATAGTCATGAGCATTTCTCAGTGCACTAATATTCTTTGTTTATATGGCCTACTGTCGATGTATGTACAATGAGTGCGCTGACTGAGGTTTAAACCAAATTTGAAGAGTTCGAAAACATCTAAGATAAAAATAATGTCACTGACACCTGAGCCTGTGTTTGTATATTTTAGGTCTACTTGGAGTGCTTACTTGGAGGAGTGGGTGAGTGTTAGCATGAGTAAATGAAAGGGCTATTGGGGTGTGGAATTGAGGGCAAGAAGAAACGGTGCAGGGCATAAGGCAACAGAGAGAGAGAGGGGAAAGAAAGCAGCTAAGTGTGAATGATGTTCTTCTTGGGCTGGGTCAGGCCACGTCACAGCCCCCATTATTCTAATGGGTCACCACAATGCTTACTGACCTTCATCATCGACAGACAGAGCTAGCCAGGCAGATGACTGTGAGTGTTTGCTGCTCAGTTATTCATACAATTACACGATGTGGGAGCGGTCCAGGCTATTACCGTTGTAATTAGATGAACTATATGGATTTTACAACACAAAATGTTTGATTGGAACCAATGAAAGTGCAATACTGAGACATGTTTACTCACATACATGCACATATAAACATATTATCAAGTAAACATGACAACATGTTCTCAGGCTATGGAGCTAGTTCAATTATCTGATTTAGATTCAATGCACACACACAATTGCTATAGGACATATAGACACATAAACTTCCACTTGATATGCTAATCACCCTGCCCAACATTTTGAGACTCCTCCAGCTCTTTTTCATCAAACCTAACAACAAGAGACTGGAATCAATCACTTATTCCATTCAAACATAAATATAAAATGTTTTAAAGAATGTCAAGGTTTGTGGTAAAGTCCCATATCCTGGCGCCTGTGATCGCCCCTCATGCAGTCAGAGCAAAGCGGCAAGTACAGTGAACTGGCTGGGAGATATGAAGCATTATCTGACGGAACGATAGCTAACTAATAGACCTCTCAGCACACACGCTTAAAGCCATCAGCACTGATAAGACAGACAGCGAGTGAGCGCAAGAGATAGAGAGTAAGTGAGACTGAGGAAAGGAAGAAAGGGCGGGGAGCGCGACTTTGAAGAGAGGGAACAGACCGCTGTGTTGGTAATGTTAATATGGCTTCACTGAGTCAACTCGAGGGTAGTCTTGAAGTGATTTAAAACAACAGGTTCTTGTCCTCAGCAGGCAAACAAGTAAACAGGAAAACTAATCAATGCAAAGATGATAAAGAGAAGCGGCAGAGCAACTTCGTCCCAGAACTCAAAGACACAGGGATAGAGCGTGTCTGTGAAAAAGTTTGAGTGTCTACTCTGCACCAACCCACACATCAGTGAATGGAGCTGGGAGTAAATGAATAACAGACTGCGGCTGAGAAGTGTTATAAACGGGTCGTGATTTAATACAGAGACAAGAAGATCTGAGAGCTTTCTGTAGATGTACCAAAAAAGTACTTATTAGTTTCTCCAGTATGTACTTAGACTGCCTCAGATAGGCTCTACTCATTAGTGGGAAGTCGGTGTATGTCAACATGAATTAATCAAAGCCTATCATCAGAACAGAACGTATTCTGGTGTCTGGCTAGCCATGATAGCACTCTGAGCTGGCTAACATCTTATTCACAACATACATCTTTCTCTGCGAGACACCTCCAAATCTGATGTCCTGTGTGTGTGTGTGTGTGTGTGTGTGTGTGTGTGTGTGTGTGTGTGTGTGTGTGTGTGTGTGTGTGTGTGTGTGTGTGTGTGTGTGTGTGTGTGTGTGTGTGTGTGTGTGTGTGTGTGTGTCTTATCAGCACAGTTGGATACTTAGAAAACCGTTAAGTGCTGACTCTGTGTGGGCAATTCATCACTTGGACCATTTTCTTATGCAAGAAATCAATAGCTCTATCGTCTGTTTACCAGGAGTAACTAATTGAGTTTGTGGCAATGATAATATTCTATGTTTTACAGCCTGGTTCCCTTTTTAAAATGTTGTGCAGCGTTTTTTATCATTACACAGAACTTTATGCAAATGTCCTTTCTGTATACCTGTATTTGAACACAGGAATGACAATCCAGTTCAACCAGCAGCACATAGACCAAAGTGAAATCAGAAGTTAATATGAATTTTGCCCTAAATCTATTGCTTCGCTATAGGGTTCATAGCACTTTGTTTTATTGACTCATGTTTTCACTTCCAAATGGGTGGTTTAGATATGAAGATGAAAGCTAAACAGAGATAATTATTATGAGACTGTGTAGGTAGCCTACAGAGCATTTAATAATTTTTAAGCTAGTTTTAGTTTAACGGACCACAACTTGACTTTTTAGGTTGAAAATCTCAGGCCCCTCTTCGATCTTTGTTTCAGCTCACCCCGACAGTATGTTCAGTAAAACACCCTGACAAGCTCAGTACACTTCCTTAATAACCAAACAAAAGACGAAGCTAGCAAATAACTGGTAAACATATAGCGTTTAGCAGCTAAATACACAAACAACACCCACAGGAGTCAGTGAATTGCAAACCAGCGCCAAGCAGAGAGGAGAGACTTGTGCTTACATTGATGAGTGTGTTGCTGTTGTTTCACTGTACCTTTACTAAGACTTTGTGGAATAATGTAATTCATTGAATTAGAAAATCTATTTAGAATTGATCTTTGTTGTCGTTTAGATAATTGAATGCCTTTTTTTAAATATGTTATAAATCGTATAGCTTTACTAGAAAAATAACATACAGTATTCATGCCAGAACATTTAAAAAATGTGTCTAAGAGTGATGTGACTCAGATGCTAATCTGTCATTTTCTATCTCCTTCTCGAAACATGGGCCTTATGACTTAAATCCCACCTGGGGACAGTAAAACATGGCACAAACTCTCTATAACATATTATATAATATCAACATTATTCTAGAATGGTTAACTGTCACACACAAATGTATGATCCATACCCTTTAAACCAAATAAACAAAAATAAATAAAAGTATAATTGTGCTCTATGCACATAAAATGCCTATGCGCATAGAGACATATATGCTTCACTCGAGCCATTAGGTAAATACAGTACTGACATAATTGTACCAGTGTGTTCTTTTATCAAATACTGCAATTCATTTACACAACTCTCATAAATCTCTCTCTTTTAAGAGTGTGTTTGTAGGTGTTATTGACAGTCAGCAGCGGGGGGTATGTGCGATGTTGTGAGACACTGACAAGCTGTATTTCATGGAGCAAATGAAGCATTTAGATTTTTTTTAAATCCCTTTAAGGGTCCAGCAGGGGACTTAGCTTCTGTGTGTGTGTGTGTGTGTGTGTGTGTGTGTGTGTGTGTGTGTGTGTGTGTGTGTGTGTGTGTGTGTGTGTGTGTGTGTGTGTGTGTGTGTGTGTGTGCGTGCGTGCGTGCGTGTGTGTGTGTGTGTGTGTGTGTGTGTGTGTGTGTGTGTGTGTGTGTGTGTGTGTGTGTGTGTGTGTGTTTGAATTTGTGTGTGTTTGAATTTGTGTGCGATTTAGTGTTTTTGAGGATCCGGGTTTTTCTTCTGTTTATATGCATATGATGGTCACATTAGAGTGTATGCCCTTGAAGTTCAACCTTGAGCTTTGAGACCCTGTCCTACTAAGACACACATTTGGCCTTCCTCACCTCTACACCCAAAGTCCAATAATCATTTCCTCAGATGCCTTATCTTCCATTCTGGGGGAGTCGCAGCACGGAAAGTGAACTGACAGAGTTCCAATAGTGTAGTTGTTAGACATGGCAGGGCTGCTGTGGGCTTAACTGCAGGCTGGAAAACTTCTTCTCACATCCCTTTGCTTTTGCTCCTCTTCCTCCTTTCTCTCATTCGGTCCTTTCCAACCCCCCTCCTTCATTACTCTCGCTATCCCCTCTGGTGGTCCTGCAACTCCAATCACTCTGCTCTTATTACCAGGGAGAGGGAACACACACACACACACACACACACACACACACACACACACGCACACGCACACGCACACGCACACGCACACGCACACGCACACGCACACACACACACACACACACACACACACACACACACACACACACACACACACACACACACACACACACACACACACACACACACACACACACACACACACACCACACACACACACACACATACACACACACTCATACTCCCCATCACCAGAGCATGTCCCTCGCTGCTAGGGACAGTCAGGTATGCTTGATTCTGCTTTTTTTCCTGACTCCTTCTGCCTCTTTTTGCTAAATCTAAATCTATATGTGTCTCTCTCTTTTACTCTGCCTCTTCCTTCCCTCACTCTCCTTCCCTTTCCCGGGTAGCCAGGGGGACAAATTGGCGCCCGGCTGAGCTAAATGTGCCTGGTGCTGAGAGCCAGATGGTACTGGCAGAGTGATGGAGGGAGCGAAGGATGGATGCTCTAAGAGATGTAGCGCAGAAGCCATGGTGTGGCAGGGCATCGTGGGGGAGCTAGCTTTGCACACTAATAATCCATTAGTGCTCAGGGGCCTGAAAGCTGTGCACAAGCCATTGCCAGGAGCGTGTGCTTGAATCAAGACTGGACAACATAGATGAGTGAACTTCAGAGTAGAGGAAAAGAGACTGACAGTGAGGTAAAGCTGTCTGGATGCAGCAGGAGCCGAAGAGAGGAAAAGGAAGAAACAGAGAGGTGTGATGTCAGTCAGCTGCTGGCAGGAAGATATCTTGTTAATTGGATTTACATCTCACTTCTTTCTGAGGTCATTTGAGTTTCCCTCTTTCTCTCTTAGATGATTATGGGATCTGTCTGCTCAAAGTTAGGTGCAGAAGATCTTTGAGTGATCTAACAAAACGAGGGGTTATGCATTAGTTAGTCATGAGTATAACGTCAATTTCCAAAATCTGAGAATGTAACAAAATAGCAAAAAAAGGGTAGCAGAAGCAGATACACCATCTTACTGGATTTAAACAAACCCCAAGGTTAGCTAACTGAGGGGGATGAAAGGGGGAAACCAAACTTTCTGATAAATCATGTCATTTGTGTTTTCCAACTTGTAAAAATATGTTTACCTAAATATAAAATGACTGAGAAAATGTATTAAAAAGTTTGGCTTCTTTACATCCGGCCCTGTTCTGTCCAACTGCTTGTGTTTCTTTCTCTGTTTTTTTCTCTTTTTAGCAATGTTGCAAAATTCCATGATCAACATCAACAGAAAATGTAGCAACAAGCAATAAGGTAATCAATGAAAAATCTGACTGATAAGTTGAAGCAATAACCGAGGGCTTTATATCTTCCTGTCTTTACATTTCCACTTGGCCTAAAACATCCTGTAAAGGAAAGGTGGTTGGGGCTAAGCAATGGTTTGTTGCAGTAATGACTAAGAACATGGACAGGACAGCCCCCTTTTCTTTCAGTCTCATACTCTCTCCCATTTGTGTTCCGGGATTACTTGGTGACATTCAGCTGCTAACATCATGCTCCACTTTCCGCCACATCAACCCAAATTCCAGTATTTTTTGCTTACATAACATGCAGAATAAGATTTGGACTTCAGCAGCAGAGCAATGAGATGAGGTAATTTTAAACTCACTTTGCCCACCCTCTTCAATATTCTCCTATCAAGCAAAAATCTGCCTCAAGCATCCACGCAACACGCACCATGGGCATGCTAGCTAGCACACATAAAAACACACAGACTCAGGACGACAAGTAGACACAGCATGTTGACATTTAAGAAAAACACGGGAAGTGTGTGTGTGTGTGAGTGAGTAATTATTTTTTGTGGATGGATCAAGACGTGAGGAAGAGTTTTGTTTGTGCCATACTGAAGGACTGTGTTTGTGTCAGGATAAGATCAGGTCACCTCAACAACGCAGGGGGGGCATGGAGCCCTACTTCCTTCCTCTGCAGTTTGGTACATTATCTCTGTGAACACACACTATACCTGTAAGCAAAACACACCTCCAGTACAGTTACTATGATGGCTGAGTACCAAGCCTGCAAGGCTCACTTCTGCTGGCCCTCATTCAAATAGCATGAAATATTCTGTTCTCTATTAGATGAGAAAACTGTTACCATGGGATAGCAATGGGGATATTAAAGTTGGCCCATATATCTCTTTTTAAACTGTGGGTTGATTAAGGTGTATGAACTGTTTCTGTGTCTGTTGTTAGGCCTACATTAGTACATTTAAACCCAGATTACACCTCTTTAGGCTTATATTGTTATACAGTAAATAAACTGTATTCCTCATAGTTCTCCAATGTTCTGCTGTGTTTCCACTGCATGGTAAGATTCTGCTTGGCCCCACTTACTTTCCTTAGTTGTTGCTTTTTCTATTAAAATTCTTCACGGCAGACAGTACCCCCTCGGTGTATGTCGGGGGAACAGCTGATTGCTGGAGCGACGCTGCTTGAAACTGCTGTGACATACATTTAAATGGATCACTTCATGAATCCTTTTATTGGGCAAATAAACAGAGAAAACATATGGATTCATGAGTGGTTTTTGTGTTGCACGCTGTCATCCAATGAGTAGTGTGCAATATTTTAACTTAATATTGGCCAGGTTTAATTGAATAAGGTTGCAAACTTTGTATTCATCATTACTTCACCACATCGACATATAACACTACAGTACGTCTCGTTTCGGTATATGTGTAACTCCAACCTCCATTTAAACCAAATAAAAAGTTAACTGCTGCCAGACTGTTATGTTGTCACAAAGAGACAGGAGGCTTTGCAGAGCTTAAAACTGTGAGAAATGTGTATAACCTTCCTTCCCACATTAGACTGTGTTGGCTGTGGGCTAAGGTCAGCTGCAGGAAGGGACAAGAACTGTCTGAGGGACCAGATAATGGACTACTGGGTTATTGATGAGTTGGATAAACAGAGTGGGAAAGAATGAGACAGATATAGAAAGAGAGAAGAGAAAACAAGAAAGGAAGAATGATTTGGGGCGGAAGGAAGAAAATAGACCAACAAACAGGTTATGCATGTGTAGAATTGTTTCAGTGTGGACGGACGGGTTAGAATTTAGAACTGGAGTCAGGAGTTCTTTTGGACGTGCAGTGTGTATGTAGTGTGTTTTTCTGTCTCTCGGTATTTGTATGCTGGCAAAAATAGCCAGTGTTTTCTCTGACTCAAACAGGTGTCCAAACATCACAACACTCAGTCACACATCCACTAATCAAACACAACATGAAACTCACATCATCACACTATGAAGGCACGCACCCCTTTGAAAAATTGAGGATTAGAGGCTATGCTGTTATCTCGCAGGGAGAATTTCTCAGACTTTGGAAAGCTTGCTTCCATGCAACACAAGTTATTATACAGCGGAATTGGTGGAGTTCCCTTTGAAGGGAACGTTTGAATCTTTTGAAAAGGGGTTGTATCTGTTACTTAGCCATAGTCAGTGCATTATGGTGGCTGATATTCAGGCACGCCCCAGTTTGAAGAACCAGACAGGAGTTATTGCACAGAATCAAAGTAATAATCAGCACTGCTGCTGTTGATGATTTTGGCAACCTACTGTAAGAGAAAGCCCACCCTTCAAAATCGAAATCATTTTAATTGTATGCTGTATTTTCACTACACTGCTTTACCTTGCCTTCAGACTGCCCGTTTGGAGGTGAAAAAAAGCTGTTATTTGACCTCTCAGAACATTGTTGTTGCTGATTTACCCCTGCCTCGGTTAGTTAGTATGTTTGTGTTATTGTGTGACTTTTTTTGTTGTCTTTGTATGTGTTTGTGTGCAAGTTAAACCCAACATACATGGTGCTATGCTAGCTAGTTTCCCATTAGCTTCCAGTTTTTATGCTTAGCTAAGCTAACAACTTTGGGGCTCTTTACTAAAAAATAAGTTAATTCGTCACACTAGTGACATTAGTCTGTTTCTTGAGAGTCAACCAACAGGAATTAATTATACTCTATCACTGGAGCTTCCATTTGAATATGGTACCTTTATGGGTCATAATAATACTAAATGAATAATAGAAAATAGTAATAATACACAAATATATTGCACAAAAATACAGAAATGGAATAGGAACGGTGACCTGCTTTGTTTGACACACAGTGTTCCCCCGCTGTCAGCATTAAACACACGCATGCACGCCATGCATGCACAGGCAGACAAACACACAGTCTAACCGCACACATTCTACTTGACAGTGTCGGAACAATTTTTCTCACACAGAAAAGTAACAGGCATTGTGTGTGTGTGTGTGTGTGTGTGTGTGTGTGTGTGTGTGTGTGTGTGTGTGTGTGTGTGTGTGTGTGTGTGTGTGTGTGTGTGTGCACGCGCGCATGTGTGTGCATGTGTGTGTGCGCATGTGTGAGTGCGCATGTGTGTGCGTATACTGCATAAGCATGCGTGTGTGTGTGCCTGAGTCTTTGTGTGCATTAAAGACCTAATTTGTCTATGGGCAAACCCATCTCTGAGGGCTGTATTAGAAGCATTTTGCACTGTAATGGGCTGACATGTTAATCTGAAACTCTATTCTCTGTTACTAATTAAAATATCAATCCTAGTCTCTGTATTTGTGTCTGTGTGTGTATGTGTGGTAAAATGGCAATGGCGTCCCATTTTCTACGATGCAGTGATGCAGGGGGATTTTCGATATGCATTTTTAACAATGACGACATTGGAGAGAATTTAATTTTGAATCCCTCACACAGTTTGTTTGTGTGTGTGTGTGTGTGCGTGCATTCTTGTGTGTGTGTGTGTGTGTGTGTGTGTGTGTGTGTGTGTGTGTGTGTGTGTGTGTGTGTGTGTGTGTGTGTGTGTGTGTGTGTGTGTGTGTGTGTGTGTGTGTGTGTGTGTGTGTGTGTGTGTGTGTGTGTGTGTGTGTGGAGGAGAGACATAGATCTGACAGTTCTGGGTCAGACCAGTCCCATGGAGTCAGGGAACCAGAAGACATAACCAAAACTAAACTAAAATACACAAACACACACACACACACACAGACACACACATACACAAACACACATACACACACACACACACACACACAGACACACACACACACACACATGTGAATGCTATTTACGTATGTGAAGATGACAAATATTTTTTAGGCAAGCGGCAATAGAACAGTGGTGGGATTTGGGCAAAAAAGGCTGCCTTGCCATGCCAACAGTCATACATCAGCCTACACCTTGGGAGCAGAGAGAACTGAACACACACACAGAAAAATACATCTCACATAGCCAAACACACAGACACTGCTGACTGGAGGGCTACACAGGTAAGGCGGCAGGATCAAACAGAAAGCTGTGATATTGTATTGTAGTCCAGGGCATGAACACACTAACCCTGGTCACGTGGAGCACAGCCGCAAGTCAGCCTAATTACCACTGACACATATAGCATGGTGGGGTCAGCGGAAGCATCGCCAAATGCTACATCATTGCTCTTTCCTCACACCCAAACTTGAGATAATAGATACAGTATGTTCATTTTTCCACAATTTATCCTCATCATGACAAGATGCATTCGGCACTTTCCAAAAATGCATCAGACTATCCTTATTCATCATCATTTCAGCAGACAAAACTGAAATCAATTTTGAGCAAGATTCTCAAATTTCTTAGTATTTCTCACACTGTCCATTGCATCATCTCTCTGCTCTGTGGCTACTGTGGATATGACCACTGCTGTTTTTTGTGGATGAGTGTGAGTAGCCATTCTGAGAGAGAGAAAGAGAGACAGCTTATGCATGTGCGCGCCAGTCATAATGTCTGCATAATGTCCCTGAGGTCTCTGACTGTATAACTAATACTTGTATTATTGGTAGAATAAAACATTACGCTGAACCAAGCAGGATTATAAAACAAGCATGACAGACTCTTCCCACTCTCTCTCTCTCTCTGACACACACAAACATGTAGGCATGTGTGCAAGCAAGCAGCCCAGGGCCATGTACACCAGCAAGCGGCCATGTTTCTTTCGCAAGAGGCTGCAGTGAGGCTGTCATCATCAGGATGGTTCTCTCCCTCACTCTCTCACACACACTCAGACACACCGTTCGGTGACATCATGCAATGCATTTAGACTAGAGGGTCAGAGGGTAACACAGCTTTATATGCTGAGGCTTCATTGTCGTCACGCTCGGTGACTGCGGCAGCCCCTACTCAACTCTCTTTCTCTCAAACACACACAAACATAGGCACATGATCAAGATATCTTCAGCTTCTTTCACTCACATTACCACTGACAGGCAGGTCACCGCATACAGAGGTGAGGCTGTTGCAATCCAGATAATGATAGTGGGGCCTTGCCCTCCTCTCTGACCAGCAGAGCTCTCAACAACTGACCAAGACCTCTACAGTCAGCGGCATCATTATTCCAGTTAGTAAAAAACTCCATCAACCACCTTTCTAGCTACTGCATTACCTCTCTACTGGACATTTAGATCCTCCTTTCGGTTCACTGCCACTCATGAGCTTTTGAAGTCGTATGTAAGTAGCCAGTAAAACCCTTTTCATCTTTACACTTATTCTTGTGGTGATATCCCTGGACATTCAGGAGTTTTAGCGAGATTCCCCAGAAGAAGAGTAAATCCAAGCTTACTATATAAAAAGCTGCTCTGACGTCTGCCTTTTAAATGAAATTGTCATTTTCAACCTTTTCAGGTCTAGCTCTCACAGAGGTGCATTTGATGTGTTACCATGTTTCAACACAACAGCACTATTATCAAGCAGTAGTGTAATTTAATTTGCTCCAAATCAGTCAGCATCAATATCGCCATGGCCGCCACATTAACCTGCTAGACAGCCCTGAGGCAAGGTGCTCACATATTAACCGCCCACATTATGTGCAATTGAAGTTTCTTTTATGGTGAAGCTACGTTTAGCTTCTTTGCACCTCAAATGTGGAACAAATTGCTAAGACTTAAAACAATGCAGACTAGTATAAAATAGTTCAAATCAGATTCAACATTCCTTTTAACTAAAGTTCCTTTTAATTCATTAAAAAAGCTTTTACTATGTGTGCTTATGGTTGTTTTATTGTTTTCTTTAATCATTACAGTATATGTTGTGTCTTTGCCTGTGTAATCTGTAAAGCAATTAGAGTTGCCTCTGGGTATGAGATGTGCAGTACAAATAAATGTGCCTTGCCTTTTTCCTTGCCTTACTAGAACATTATCTGGCTCTATAAATGTACGTTGGAAACTGACTGGTAAACGTTATATGCAATAAATAAGCACAAAACTGAAATAATGAAAGACTTACAATTACATTTCAACATAGAGACCTTTGGTGCCCTTTTTAGGGCATTTTGTAACTATCCCAAATCAGTTTCAATGACATCAGCACAAGCTTTTTGGGTCATGGGGTTCAGGGGGTCTGACAGTCAGCAGCATCAGTACCAGAGGTTTCAAGATCACCACTGATCTTTCCTCTCCTGACGATAGGCCCGCACAGCATATCGTTAATACTATGTATAGGCTACCCTTGGACACAATCGTATTCGTCTCACCCACAGCCCGACCCTTCCTCCCCTTCCAGAGGCCGAGAGCTCCTCACCTGAGGCAGCGCGGCGTTGATCTGCCGCTGGAGCACGTCCCTCTCGTGCAGCGCCCCCTGCAGCTTGGTCTGAGACTGGATGAGGGTCTCCTGAGTCTCCCTGAGGGACTCCAGCAGCTTGTCCCTCTCGTCCAGCATGTTGACCATCAGCTGCTCGAAGTTGGCCTCCTGGTCCGAGCCGTTCGGGACGCCGCCGGTGCCTCTGGGAGGACCGGCCGAGTCTCCCTCGCTGATGGTCGGCATCACCTCGCACATCATCTTCCCAGCACTGTGGTCTGGGCAACGCAATAGGACACTGTCGCTGTCTGGATTAAGAAGGGGATACACGCGGGTTACAAGCCTGATAAACAGACTTACAATAACTGATAAAAGGGCCTATTAACGCCCCGTAGCAACCGTCAGCCAATGCAACCGTAAACGCGCCTTACTCTCAGTGCATTACATCTTTCGTGCAGCAAACGTGCATCCTTAAGCTTTACATCGCCTTACCTAATCAGAGTGATTGAAATGATGAGATGATGGTTGACCTTTCATCCATATTAACCGGCGTTGTTTCCACCCCGTGAGCAGATCCGCCCTGCCCGGCGCGCCATGCACTCACATGTAGAAATCCCGGCGTGATATGATTGACAGCTCAGAGATAGACGGGTACGTTTGAAGGGGTGGTGCCCGCAACACGACGATCATAGCATATTGTCATGTAAATAAAACAATCAGGGGTAACATCCAAGAGAAAACGTGTATCTGCGTCCTTAGTCTTGGGGACAGTGAGAGTGAGAGAGAGTCTTATCTGCATCCGCCTTCTCTGCTTCCATCTCTCCACACACCGCCACCGAACCGACGCTCACTCCCCCTCCCACACACAGTTGCCCAGACACACACACACACACACACACACACACACACACACACACACACACACACACACACACACACACACACACACACACACACACACACACACACACACACACACACACACACACACACACACACACACACACACACACGCACTCACACACACACACACACACACACACACACACACACACACACACACACACACACACACACACGTGAATCTGCAGTTGTCACTATACCAGGCTACAGCCCTGGAAATATGGGACCAACTCCCGGCGGTTCAGCCTATAAGCGTTTTGCAGTTTGCACCACATGTGCGTATATAACAGAGAGAACTGGAATAAACTCACTAATTTCACAGCATAAACCCTGCACTAGTATCATGCTTCTGCAGTTAGCACACACTTGACCCTTAGCTGGTAAAATCAGGTAATTCACTTTTCACATCAGCACCACTAAGCGCGTTCATGCTCCTGAGACATGATGCTCGTTCTAGAGGCATCGTTTTACCAAGCCACACAGGCAGACAGTGTGCTAAAAGTGAGCAGCGCACCCTGCAGGAACTGAGACGAAGTTGAAGATTATAAATATTACTGTAACAGACATCTCTTACACTATTTGTGGCTGTGCAATCAAGTGTTAGATTGCCATCCATTCCACAACACAAGGGCCCTGAAATATAACCATACATGTGCCAGTGACGCAGAGCCACCTTTTTGTTGTTTCACAGTTTGCAATATTGTGCTATAGTAATGATAATTAACTAACATAAATTGCAGAACAGACATAGCTTTCTTTTCAGTGAAATGTCAAAAAGATGGTGTGGGCCATGATAATTTCTTTTTTGAGACGTTGTTTGACAATACAAGTAGGCTGGGTACCACATAGAAAACAAATCCTCAAACAACAGTGTTGTTTGTCAGTTCAAAAATATATAAGTGTGAAGGTGTGAACAATAAAAAAAGCTTCAAAGGATCATGCTGTTGAATAACATATCACATTTTTTTATAAGCATGTTGTTGCGGCAGTATGGAATAAGAAATGTTGCCCCCCACCTTTCTTCTTAGCTCAAAGTTACTGTTTTGAATTATTAAAAACAAAAGTTTGTAACATTTCGATTAAATTACAATCTTAGTGTAAAGAAAAAGCAATGAATAACCTTCATGGGAAATTGATGAGCAGACTTATGACTGACAACAGTTCAGTCATTAGTCTGGGTTAGATGCTGCAGCAGAGTGTAATGTGCCATAGATAAAATACATGGCAATACTGTGAAAATGTGATGATTTACCATGCTGGGATACGTGAAGATGCTACGATTTCATCCCTTCAAACGTGACAGACAGTTACACGGTATTGTTAACATGGCCCACCAGTGCAGAAATACCCGGATGTTGAAAAGCAAGCCTCCATCATGACTTTTGGTTCACTATAAGTATTAGAGGACAGTAATAATGAAAAAATAACTCAATAACTTCTTTGAATTTCAACAGTGCTTCCTCGAATCAATTAATTTAATTTGAGTTGCTCTAGGATGTGTGGCTTTCTGAAGTTTGGTTTTAAAGGCCTTGACAACAATGTTGTAAAAGTAATTATAGAATGCCGTTTCCTGCAGCACTAGCACAAAAGACTAGGTTACTGAACATAGCACTGTGGATCTTTCAGCATTTTGACTCTTTGGTCTGATAAACATTTAAGTGATATCTGCCAATGTGTAATTTCTCTGGCAAATGTTTGTTGTAAGTCTACCATTGCTCAGTGATGTCAGGGCAGCTTTAATGGTATGAATTAAGTGCATACTGTAAACTTGATAGAAGCAGGGTGACTTCTGTACTTGCAGTTTCATTTTGACATTGCTATTGACATGCAAACAAATATCAAACAAACCATCTCATTGGTCTGGTGTTCAGTAAAGCCAGAATACGACAAGAAACACCTTTCTGAGTTATAATTTCACATCAAACAGGCAGAACTTTCAACGATGCTTGAATTTGGCACGATTAAAAGAAACAAATGTAATTATAACATAATTGAACTTGCACATGTTGTAACTGGCTGATAAAATAATAGGACTTACCCATAGGCGTCATTTGCGCTGGGGACGCTGGGGACATGTTCCCACCACTTTTTGGAATGGCCATTTTTGTCACCACCACTATAAGTATAACTTATACATGTTCTGAAAAAAGAGTGCACAAAGAAATGTAATAAACAATAACACTGGTTTAGTGTCAAGATGTGCAATTTGGACATGTTAGTAAACTTTTAATAGAAAATGTAAAAACGTAGGCCTACTTTGCTCCCGCTTTGCAGCAGCAGGGCGCAGGCACTGCACTTAAAAAAAAGTAAACAACAAATAATTCCTCCTATACTGACTCTAAAATGAGCCAAAAACATGCTAAAGGCAATGTTGTTTGGCCTGTTTCCCTGACGTAAAAGTGGTCTGTTTGGTTTCTTTTCTTTTCAGAGAGTAGAATGTGTATAGTTTAAATGTTAAAGTTCCCATTTCATGGCCATTTCTACTGATCATAATTCCATTGTTGAGGTTTACTAGAATAGATTTAAATTGTGCAATTTTCTAAAATCGCATTGGTTTCTCATACAGCCTCTCTGTATAGTATGTGTATTCACCAGGTATTCACTCTCTGTCCTAAACGGCTTGTTGGAGCTCCTGCCCCCCCTCCCTATGAGCCCGGTGGCCGTCTGCGAGACAGAAAGACACAGCGAAACCCAGCCCGAACACACACCCGCAGCCTGGCTGGGAGTTTGTGTGTGTGCTCCTCACACACCGACTCACAGCCTCGCCGCGTCCCGCTGTCTCAGGGAGGAGAAATTGGCGGAGCTGCAGCTGAGAAAAGATTGAGTGTGTGTGTGTGAGGAAGTCCGCGGATTAGTCAATGTTTCCGCGGATGTAACGTAACGGCTCCACGGATTGTTCCATTTGGACCAATGGGTCCATTTAGGTATGGGCACATCACTGTACCCAGGAAGAAAAAGAGAAATCTCCAACGAGGCGTTCTGGGGCAGCATAGAAAGGTATTTTCTGTGTTAGAGTTTTACTCGCTACAGGGTGTACTTTGAGTGTTTGTGACTTTGCAGACCGTTTACATACATAAAAACCTTCATAACACACAAGGGGACGGGTAATAACCGGAAAAGCATGTTGCATCTTCTGGGGCAGGATCCCCTTGCAGGGGTTTGCAAACATCGTTCTCAGAACATGTGAGTGTTAATTTGTCTCTTTGGAGAACACTGTACTGCAGTAGACCTACTAAATAGAATGCAGTAGTCATTTTTTTCTAATTGAAGATTTCTTCCCATGTAATCTCATTTGTACACACAGTAGTATACTGTAGTACTACTGCAGTAGTATCAGGGCCGCCCCTCCCACCAGACCAGGTGTTGGTGCTGCCGGATTTGGCACCCCCACTGTAACTTTGTCCAGGGTAGTCGCACTCCCACCAAAATCACATAGGTGTTTGCTGTCCCCCTCTAGTTTGTGCACACACACTCATTTTACACTGGGCTCAGCAGGTGAGAAACTAAAGAGGGACATCCACATGTGGCAGACCAGGTGTTGGTGCTGCCGGATTTGGCACCCCCACTGTAACTTTGTCCAGGGTAGTCGTACTCCCACCAAAATCACACTGGTGTTTGCTGTCCCCCTCTAGTTTTTGCACACAAAAGTGTTTTACTCTGGCTAAGCAGGTGAGAAACTAAAGAGGCTTTTAAAATATTTGTTGAAGAGGGAAGAGTCACTGTGTTTCTCCTTGCACTGTGTACAACTTGACACGAAGCTTCCAAATTAAAGTGGTACTGGTCAGAGGAAGTGAAATAAAATATAATAGCAACTCAAAGATACAGTATGGTTAAAGACACGTGCACTTGAAACTTTCAGAGCAATTGAAAGTACAATTGTTATAAAGGTTGTCGTATCCACAGAGTACAAGGCTATAGCAAAACAACATTGTGTGAAACACACACAAACTTACATTAATAAATATATAAGAAAATAAATGTAGAAATACATTCAATATATATAATGTGTGTTCTGTATTATTCTCAACTATATCCTTTTATTTATACATTTATTTCCATATTTATCTATTTTGTCTTGTTTTATTAATTGCTGTATTTTTTCCATACTTATTTATTTATTCCGGTATATAAATGTTTTCTTGTGTTTATTTAGTCCTGTATTTATTTCCACATTTATTTATTGCTGTATTTATGCATTTTTTTTTTTTACTCATGTCATGTTCTGTCCTCCAAACCTGTGTGCTCGTTGTGTGCATAAAGGTACAAATTCACTCAAAATCACATCACAGCAAGATCTATAGTTGGGCGTTCATTGCTCTAAAAACACATTGGTTTTTCATGCAGGTGCTCTAGGTTCAACACAGGAGTGGGACATATTTTGTCTTCTGCTATGCTGACGTTAAATCTGGAGAAATGCCCCCACCACTTTTTTTTAACACAGTGAAGTCGATGGATTTACCCCTCTTTTCTAAACTGTTGGTCACGAGAAGCCCGTGTAATGCTTGCAATGACCAGCAGGTGGCAGTAAAGCAGCAGATCGAGAAAACTTAAACGATAATCTCGCGTTACTTGTAGCGTCACGTCATTCCATGATGGCTGAAGATCCTGGCGGAACATTTTTCAATTTCTCTCTCATTTTTCTTTCTTTCTTTCTACCCCGGCTTGCCATAGCGACATGGCAGAACCAGCAGGCCCGTTAAGCGTCCACAGATCATTTGTGTCGATATGCCCAAGAAAGGGAACAGAAAACGGCTGAAATTTAAGGCAGGGGACGTTTGTTCGGAATCAGGTAGGTTACTTTTTAATTAGCAAGCAAGCTAACTCTAGCCCGCCTACTGTTAGCACTCCCCGGCCGGCTTCCCTCTTCTGTTTACAATTACATAATCGAGTTGTAATGATGTGTTCAGTGTTAAAGGCATTCTAGTTAAACACGAGGACTTGCCAAGATCAACTTCAGGGTTTCTTTTCCAGTAAGGTTATTAGCAAGGGCCAAAAGGAATATAACTGTACATGTAACTCATATGACAGGTGGGCTGTTAGTTACCTAATTTACCGCCACTAGTGGTCATGCTACGGTCTGCAGTGGTCATGTCATTGTATCAATACATATCACTTTTAACAGTATAATCATAAGGAAATAATTGTGTTCTTGCTAGTGACCGTTGCTGATTATGCTGATGCCGACCCAGCCGTTGTGAAGTCAGGGAGGCTGAAAAAGGCTGTTGCAAATGCAGTTGAAAAAGAAGGTAAGCTGATGTGCATTAAAGGTCCCATGTCATGGCCATTTCTACTGATCATAATTCCATTTTTGAGGTATACTAAAATAGATTTATACTGTGCAATTTTCCAAACTCACATTGGTTTCTCATACAGCATCTCTGTAAAGTATGTGTATTCACTGGTATTCACTCTCTGTCCTAAACGGCTTGTTCGAGCTCCTGCCCCCACTCCCTGTGAGCCCAGTGTGCTCTGATTGGTCGAGAAGCTGACAGGCAGCATCGTTCTTCAGTGCCCTACACTGTACATATCCGGCATGAATCGCTGAAAGGTTTGGGAAGCTTTGTTTCGTGAAAGGCTGGCAGAGGGTGCGGCCATAGCTCTGGGCGTGGCTACTGGGTATCCCTACGTAGCGATACCCAGGAAGAAAATGAGAAATCTCCTACGAGGCGTTTTGGGGAGGTCTTTTCTGTGTTAGAGTTTTACTCGCTACAGGGTGTACTTTCAGGGTTTTTGACTTTGCAGTTTACATGCATAAAAACCTTCATAACACACAAGGGGACGGGTAATAACCAGAAAAGCATGACATGGGACCTTTTAAGGCTGTGGTACACCTCAACAAACATAAAGGAGACTACTGTTGTGCCGTCTCACGTTGCCTGCGTCTTGGCCAAAAAGTCTTATTTGAGCCATAGATTTGAACACAGCTTCAGTGACTGCAGCCAGAGACGACGCCACACTGAGAGTCTATAGCAGGGGGTCGGCAACCCCTGGCACGCGGCACCGTAACCAGTGGCACACTAGGAATAAGTGTGCAAAAATATTTAAATGGTATTTTCGGATCCTGATCGAGACCGCCGCCAGAGCGTGTCTCCCCGTTACCTGCAGAAGGAAGCCATGCACGTAACGCAGCCCCGCTCTCTTTAACTCGAAGCGACTTTCTGCCGCTTTCCTCCGTGGTCTAGAGCTGATCGTTTCACCACGGAGGAAAGCACTTCACTAATTGCAGTACCCATAAGGAGCTGTACAAATGCCGCAGTTTTTGCGTTGCTGTGTATTTAGTTGAAAGCCCAGTGGCGATCAGCTCATCTCTCATCGAAATAATATGCTACAAAGGGGCGGACTGGCCATCTGTGTGTTGAACTTTCCTGTCGGCTCCCAGACCGTAGTCGAGGAGGGCAGAAGCAACAAGCTTCAGGTTCAATAACCCACTTTAGCTTAAATGACTGGAGAGAGGCGAGCTCTTCTTGGGAGGCCGTTGCATTTATTTAGCTGTTCTTCTGTTTCACAAAATACATCACAGACCTCCGTTTTTCTGCTTCCTTGTTTCACTTCCAGAAACATACACACGTTCCCTCACTGTCGCTCTAACATCCACAAACACACAAGCCACACTCCCCTCTCTCTCTTAAAGGGACAGCGATCTCATCTCACTCTGCATGACCCCAATACAGGTGTGCTCTGGAGAATCACAGAACGGACGATCGTCCTTATTATTATGCCGTTTAAACCAATTATTTAAATGTGTTTGTTAAATTCGGCATCATGTAAGTTGCACTGATAGGTCCACACACTGCTTCCAGCGAGGCTCCCCCGCACTCCTGCTGATAGTTCACGAGCGTCAAGCTCCTCAACCCCCCCCCCCCCCCCCCCGTTGATCATTCTCGATCGTGGCACGCTGATAACAATTTTTTTTTTAAATGGCAATTCATTTCAAAAAGGTTGCCGACCCCTGGTCTATAGGCTTGTTTGAGATGAGCAGGGCCGTCCCTGGCCAACTTGGGGCGACAATAGATGAGGCCCCCCCCCCCACCGACAGGCGTAACCTTTATTTTTTGGAAACAAAATACTTTGCAAATATAATTCCTGTTTATTATTATTATTATCAACACAGTTACTTTTTTATACAGTGAGGTAAATGGTAAATGTATGTCGTTCAGAATGCGTTTACAGGAGAATACGTCTGCATTTCCTGCCAAATACTAGCCTCAAAAAGATTAAAATATAATTAATGCAAATAAACTACTTCTACTAATAATCATAATCAATTCAATAATATAAATACTATATTTTATTATAATATAGTTGTAATAGAGTCAAGAAAAAACATGCTTATTACATGCTTAAAAACTGATATTTCTTAAAACTATTCAAATGTAGTTCCCTCTGTCAGCAACGTATCAACAACTACACACACATTTCTATCAGTATTTCTCTGTGTTGTGGTTGACATGATGATGACTGTTAAGGGGAGAGGCTGAGCATCACCATGAAATGTGCAAATTGACATACAAATTAATAAAAGGGGAACAAATGCTCCATGTTTTTTAGGCTGTAAACTTGAACTGTTATGTAAGTCAACTTGACAGACAGTTAATCACTCTTCCTCCTGTACATTAGCAGATAAAAGGCATAACATACTTGAATGAATGGTAAATAAAGAATGCTGGAAATAACTGCATCCCCATTAGCCTATATGCTATGTAGAGACTGCCTTCATGTCGTGAATGGCAATTGGCAAAAGTTTAACATTTGACTTATACAACATTCGCAAGTTGTACTCATACAATAACCCACCTTCGAGTGATGCTCTAGTTTCTTCATGTTTTTTTTTCCTTTTGCTTGCGCCGGACTGAAACTGTCTTCACCGACATCTCCTAACCTGCACTAGTGGCCGTATCAAAGCCGTGATTGGTCAGATGTCGATTCATTGCAACGGTGTCGGGTTACATACTTGCTCCCTTTGTCACTTCTCGCTCTCGCGTGTCAGCTGGGGGGAGGGGGGGGGGCGCGCGGAGAACTACGCTGAGAGCTGCGCACAAGCCGAGCTCATAAGCCGCAGCCCCCTGCGCAATGTGAGGCCTGTAGGGAGGGACGACCCTGGAGATGAGCTGCGGCTCAACTCTCACGCATCTGGCGTGTGACACACGCTTTCACTCTCAATCAAACGCTGCCCAAACTATTCTCACGCCAAAAACAAGATGAAACGGCGATCGTTTTTGATTGGTTATTTACAATGTTGAGTTGAAAGCTGCTCAAGCTGTCGATCCGCTCCCTCCCCGCCCCGCCCACTCTTAACAACGTTAACAGACAGCAGAGCAGTGGGAGCCGGTTGGTCAATCCCCGACCGGTATTGCGCATGCGCAGATCTAAGATCCAGTATAAATTATAAAAAAGTAAAAGTCTGCTGCTTATTGTTCTACTAGGCCAGGGGTCAGCAACCCGCGGCTCTCGAGCCGCATGCGGCCCTTTAAGCCCTCTGCTCTGGCTCCCTTGAGCTTTGACAAAAATAAGAAGGAAATAAAATAAAAGTATTTGTAGGACTATTTATATTTTGTTGCATGGTTGAAAATGTTTCGTATCCTGTATTTTGAGGTGATACTGTGACACATAAATAAAAAACAAAACGGTTTTAATTAGGTCAACTAAAATATCACGTCACATCGTGCTACGGTCCCGCGCTACGCTAGCGCCTTTTCTTGCAGGCGAATAACCTGACCCCCGGCTCGATGAGCGAACTATGGATAAATCAAAGAAAAGTACCGGAGGAACACAGGATTTAATTCTGCATGGACAGAGTTATATGCTTTCACAGCAAACGATGCTGGTTTACCGGTATGTTTGATATGTAGAGAGAAGTTGTCAACGGTGCTGCAGCCTTTACGTATCGAGGAACAACACTGGAGAGGAAGACAGCTGACGACCTTCAGTCATAATTCAATGGGGTATGTAATTTATTTCAGAAAACACTTTTTGTTATATTCCATGGAATGCTCTTAACGTCCCGATGGCAATGAATATATTTAATGCGTTGACAATTAAATACATACAAAACTTCATCTGTGGAAGCCGTAGCGCTGTAAAAAGTACGACCAGTCATCGGATGGCCTACCTGCCTGTCAGCCTTCCATCTGTGCACAAACTTATCTCGTGCCCTCATTGGTCATGTGTGTGTTGGAGGAGGGGCTCTGTAAGGAAGTCTAAAGGAAGAGGCAGATTTTTTCCGGTTGTGTATTTTCTAATTCTAGCGCACTCGAGCTGGTTTCGCCATTCTTACCTACCCTACCTTTAACTCTTTTTAGGGTGCAGCTATATGGTGCAGCTATATGTTTTATTTATTTCAAAGTGGGCCCATTTTAATTATATTTTTCTTCCTTCAAATGTGCAGAGGACTCCCCTGTGCTGTAAATATAATAAATAGCCTAATAAATGCAAAAAAACTGTAGTTTTTGTCTGATATAACAATAAATACAACTTTATTAGCTATCAAGCTATGAAATATGTTTTGCGGATCCAGACAAAATATTTTTTGGGAAAAAGGAGCAAAATGGCTCTTTTGGTCAAAAAGGTTGCAGACCCCTGTACTAGGCCAAAATAGAGTCAAAGAGTATATGAGAGTGAGAGTGTTTTAATTAATATATTTGGCAGTTTGGAGTAAGTCTGTAGATTTGTGTGTGTGTGTTTCATGTATAGGCCTTTCACGATAATTAATTTTGTAGGATACATTGTCCCGGAAATTATTGCGATAAACGATAATATTGTCGGCACCGTTGTATGACCATTTTAGACCACTGACATAATGATAATATATAATAATAATTCAAGTACATCCTTTCAAACTGCTAGTCACATCCTCATGTAAATGGCAATTTATCGAGTTCATTTTTATTTATCGTACGATAAGTCAATTTCAATTTCACTTTCATTAGTGAATGAAACTATGTGCCCTTTATAGTCTGTGTCCAATATTGTGTATTTGTATATATTGTATATATATCCTATATATATGCTAAGGTCCCGCTGCTGACACGATAGCAGTCATTTAGTGCGCATATGTGCAATTAAACCCATGATATCAAAATCTCACTCCAGCCAGGTGCCCAAAGTTGGCAACCCTGAGTTTACTGTGTTTTGTTTCAATTAATGTGTCATTTAGTTACAAATATGTGATTATATCTGAACAACAAAGTGGTCAAAAATCATTTTATTCATTTATTGGAAACATTTTCATGATCGCTTTTTACATTTTCATTTATTGTCATTTCCATTCAGTCAGTCAATAAGTACTATTTTTAAAATGTTAATTTGCTACATATCCACACAAACAAACAAAGTGTGCAGTCCAATGAATGTTAATCTAACTGGGTTTTGATGGAGAACATCTCTTTTTCTTCTTTATTATTTTTATTTCTATTGTGCACTCTAATCAATATTAATCTAACTATTGTTCGTTTATACATTTTAAGAATGGCGTTTATCTTTTTTGAGTTCTTATTTTATTTAATGTATTTGGGTCTACAACAGATGATACAAATGTTTTATGTCAGTAAATGTGTACGAACAGAGGCAGGGGTGTTTGTGAAAACAACGGGGACAGAGCTGGCTGCTGTCAGACGAACAGCTGTGCGGCGTCATCACAAACGGACGTCGCTTCACGTGACGCTCCGGAGGAAAGGACGTCCCATTGCTCTTAAAACTCGTTTCCCTGATTCTAGTGGTTTCCTTGCGTCTCTCCATGCTTCCCTGGTGGGAGGGACTAAACGCAGGGAAAGGACGCAAGTGAGGGACGCAAGGATTCCATTTAACCGACCTGAGATGCAGCCCAAGTCGGACAAAATGACTAGCCATCATGCAACGCACTAGCAAGACGGCGATCGCAATTGCACAGGTCTGCGTCGGTCTCGCTCATCTCAAACAAGCCTAATATCCTGTATCTGTGTCACGTGGGTTTCGCCCCTCCTCGTTGGGATGGGGGGCTTTTAAATGACTAGCGACAGGTTACAATCCATTAAATATTTTTGGACAAGTGAACGTGAAAACAGATTATAACCATTATTATAGACTGTATGATTGGAACCGATCCTTTCGTCACATAGTCACCAGATTAAATAGTTCACATATTTCCGCAAGCCAAATATCTTCCGGACTTTCCCCCAAATTACATTCTTCAGACATCTGGAGAGAAATGTACTTTGCTTGAGACAACATTTTCTGATCTCAGCAACACACACACTTGCAAGATCTGGCAACACAGCTCCTAATTTTTCAGCTAGCACCTGAAAATGTTTTATATAACTTACATTTGTGATGCTGGAAATGTTTGCTTGTTGTCTAAATATCACATTCTTAGCTAAATAAATGCCTGGACAGATCATTTAAGTGCATTTTTCCGTGTTTCAGTAAAATTACTGTGCGGCCTGGAAGCATCTCATGGTGCTGTAGAGGAGGTCCTCTCGTCTTCAGTGAGTGTCGCAGCCAACGCTTTGGACAGCAGTGATGACCTCGATCCCGAAGAAGATGGAGAAAAGGAAACTAAAGATGCCAGCAAGAAGAAAAACAAGAGGAGGAAGGGTATTATTTGTTTAAAGCTTACTGAGAAAATGTATGAGATGAAAATGCAGGACCCAAGGTTTACATGCTTACTTTTTTCACAGAAAGCAGTGAGAGCGGTGATGGCGGGCAGTATCCAGTGGATATTTGGTTAATGCTTGCCTCCTACATTCGGCCTGAGGATGTGTGCAGATTCGCTCTGATCTGCAAGAATGCCTGGACTGTCACTTGCACTGGAGCTTTTTGGACCAGGATTTACAGAAGGTGAGGTGGTTTTATTGATGAAGTCAGTGGACACCAGCCAATATTTGTGTACAGGTTACTTTATAGTGAACCAAAAAAAGCTCCAGGCTTTCATTTACACATTTTTTTGTATTAAATGACATGTTGACAAGATACATTTTTGAATGTGGTAAAATAAGTTAGCAGAACAAATCGAGTAAACTGACACTTTGTTTAATAAACATGCTTTCTCTCCCTTTCACCTTCCATCTCCAGGCACTACAAGATTAATACTGACCTGCCGTTACGTCTCCAGCCTGACTGTATTGACAGGATGGGCTCTTTACGTGCACGTGTGATTCGCTCCCTTTTCCATTTCTATGAGCCGTTCAGCTTGCGTGTCTCAAAGATTCCTGCCCTGCCAGAATCCACGCCCACAACCTTGTTTAACTCCAAGGTAAATGAGTTGATTTGCAATCAGTCACTTTACTATACAGACATGGAGCTAAAGTATTGTTAGTCCTTGTAATTAATAGATCCGACTTTTTCATGCAAATTGCTCATGGCTAACCAGGCTATCCACGACCACCCATGTTAGGCTGGAGCCACACGAGGACGTTAACGCAAATGGACGGAAATCAATATCAAAAAAGTCTTCCGTCCACAGGCAATAGGCACCAGAAACATGTCCGTTCACACGAGACCGCTCGATAGCGCTGGAGACGCTGTAGTACATATGCCGGGCCTGTAAGTGGCGCTGTACTCCTGCCACAAAAGCAGCGAAGAAGACTTCCCACCATGGTTGCCATGGTTGCCCTTCTGTTTATTCTTCGCTGTGGGCGCTCTAGCTCTTTTTCTCCCTCCCCAAGGCAAGCGTTTGCTCCTGCTGTAATTCTCTCCGGTAGTCCACCAGCAGATGAAAAACACCCTCCTCTCCGCCTCTTCCAAGGGACGAGGGGACCGTGCGGCAGAGTTTCAGTTCGACTTTTTTTCGCTGGTCAACATGTCCGTTAAAGTTTAAATCTTCCGGATAAAATTAGAAAAGTGCCGGTCAAATGTCTTCTTTGTTATTTATTGAGCTTTAAAACAAATGAATAATGACTCTATATAATAACAATATAAGAATGAAAGAACGGAGCCTCTCTTTCCCTCCCCCCTCTTCTGACAGCCCAGCAGCTGATCTCTGAGCAGGAGAGGCGGGGCTATTGCTTCAACATTTTCAAGGAAATTATCGTTTAGGCGTAAACACGGAGCCGTTTGCCCCCCAGAGCGTTTTGTTTGCAGATCTACCCACTTTGGGACCCGTTATCGCTATCGTTTATCTATCTGATATTGAACTGTAGCAGATACGACTGTTATCGTCCTCGTGTGGCCGGGGCCTTAGGCTAAAGCCAGATATTATAGAACCTAAATTATTTATATGTATACATTATGTCTCGATATTTCATTTGTATTCCTCTCACTGTGCAAATGTTGATGTTATATGCTTAATGTTCCCTGTTGTAGTGTTTACTGTCCTGGGTCAGAAAGGTTTCAGGGACCCGGCCTGAGGCATTATGGGAGTTCAACTTCAAGTTTCTTAAGCATGTAAGAAAAACATTTAAAAAACCAAATTAACTTCTTTTGTTTTGATAACGTTTTACATAGTCAGTCGTTGCTTCTGCTGTCATGTTTATTTCCGTGTGTTTCTGTGGTCATCTCCCTCGCAGCAGGGACACAGTAAGAACGGTTGTGCCAAGTCATTGTGTCTGCCAAGACAATACGAAGATGTCCACCTGAACCCAGACTCTAACTGCTACATGCTTCAGGTCACCACCCTCAACTTCATCTTCACCCCTGTGGTCATGGGCATGTCGCTATCCCTCGTGAGTAACTCAAATATGATTTTTTTTTTTTTTTTATGAGGCCTAGGGATTAGGACATCATGTTTATGACTGAGACTCTATCAGAGTTTATCGGTTTATTGAGGCCACATAAAAGATCAGAATGGATAAAGACAGACAGACATGGGTAAATCTCCTTCAAAACATTCAGAATATCTTCCCCTATTTGTCATGTTATGCTTACAACTGTATTTTAATTTTTGGCTAATTAATCTGCTTTGGCCTATATTATCTTCACGCACAAAGGATATAATACGGTTTTGGATAATGGCTGGTGTACCAGGTATCCTTATCTCCTCTTCAAATCCAAACTTGTCTGTTTCTCTTCTTGTAGTTCACAATCAACGTTAGCACAGACATGCGCCACCACCGTGTCCGCCTGCTGTTCCAGGACTCTCCGCTCCGGTGGGGGAAGAAGAGGGGGGATCAAGGCGGCACCCAGGTGGTTTTGGATCCCGTACAGAGTGTAAAGATCATGGAGTGGTGGCACCCACAGTACCCCTCCTCAGCCTTTATATAGGAGCCATACCCTTCTGGCAGGACGTCCATTCAATGAGAAGTCTTCAGATATCTCAGCCTGACTGCTGAACCATGGATTAGGTTTATTTACTTATTTTGGAATTTACTATCCCCATCAACATTTCCATCATCAACTTTTTTTAATTGTCATTGTTGGATAAAATTGTTGTTAAAGAAAGTCAACATTTGATGGCCATAGATGGGATGGAAACCCCACTCCCATTTTCAAAGTCAAACGTTGTTGCATACCTATCCACCACTGCAACCTCAGCACCCAGCGTTTAGTGTTATTTAAACATCATCATTTATCCCAGATGTAAATCATGTCCTGCAGAATTGTCCACTGTGAACATTACTCTTAGTAATATTAGGGCTTGTTATGCATAAAAAACAAATCTGCCACCTCCACAGAGGAACATTGGCAGTACTCTCGACAATTTATAAAGAAAAATTACAAAAGATTAGTAGTAGTTTCTCATTCGACAGCTGAAAGAAATCAAACGTCAAATTGCTTTGCATTGTTATCTCAAAGTTACCTGTGACATGATCACAGTGGTATTTGATAGATGATACATATTGATTTATTGCCCAGCCCTACAGATATGCCAGAGGAACATGTACATTTGATCTCCCGGTTGCATTCAAAGACTCAAAATCTGGCGTTATTTTACATTTGAGAACATTTTGCATATTGAATATACATGTGTCACACAAGTTTTATTTTTAACAAGTGAATGAATGGGTTCAAACTAGGGCTGAACGATATATTGTGTCATGGCGATAACCGCGATATGCGCATATTCACATGGCAGGGAAGTGTGATTTTATTAATTTTTTCTAATACGTTTTTTTTTTCTTCATTTTAGGGCGTGCGATATTAAGTAGGTACATTAACTCAAACACGTCGTGTTACAATTAATTTGCTGCTTGCTACAAAAGGAAAACTTGCGTGGCTCTCATGTCAGGGGTACTTGAGTGAGTGACATGCAGGCTCTGCATGCACAGCAAGCCACCAATCACAATAATCTTTGATCAGATCACAGCAGGCCCCGCCCTGCTAGTTTGCAGACCATCAAAACACCGGTAAAAAATGAGCGAGGCACAGGAGGCCAATACCGGAGAGAATGAAGATTTACTTCCAAAAAGAAAAGCAACATCTGCCATCTGGAACTATTTTGGATACAAAAAGTTTTTTCTCTTCTTCATTCACAGATGAACCCCCTTATTTGAGGGTAAGCAACATGAATTATCATGACATGTTAGAACATGACTTAAGGTATGATGAGTCAACCAGTTAAGATCCATACTGTACGTCCGTGACTAAAATCCTTCATCCGGTTAAATATAGTTTTAAAAAAACGCAATATATATCGCAGGGGAAAAAAATATCGCAATGTCATTTTTTTCAATATCGTACAGCCCTAGATCAAACATTTGTTCTGCCCTTCCTTTTGTTAAGCTTACAACATCTTTATTTTGCGTTTTGACAAAGTTGCAGCAAGAAAGTTGTATTCTTTTAAGATCATGTGTTTTGCTGATATATGTAATTTAAAGGCAGCCACACTTAGTATTATGTAAATATTAATGACACTGCATTTCACACAAGGGGACAAAGAGATGATTTACCTCTGATGTCGTCATCTACTTATCTCCTGATCTGGGCAATGTTTGATTTCTTGTGTTTTTTGGAATATAATATATAAAATATCTTGTTTGTCTCCCTGCTGACTATGAGCCATGTAGGCTACTATACTGTCTCTCTTGTAAAATCACGTTCTCAAATAGTTTGAAGTGGTCTGTCTTATGAGTCTTGTATGTGAGTTGAATCATACCAATCATATTCTTGAATTGTATTGGGAGAGATCTATCATTTATATTAATCTATCCATGGATCAGACATAGTGGAAGCTATTTAAGCTGGATTGATTTACATCTATTTGTGCATGAAAACATATTAAATGAACCACAAACATTTCACACTGATGAAAACAAAATCAAGATAGCTGAATGTTCTGATTAGCACCAGTTGTTTGTTTTATCGTGAGTTGCATTGATAAATAAACTACACTGAAATAAAAACTCAAACTGCCCATTCAAAATGCATTCAGTCATATGTTTTAGGAAATGTTGATTAACTAAACATTCAATTTATTTTTAGAATTTGCTTCCCTCTTGTTGTCCTATTGGGTACTACCGGTGTGCTCTAAAATTAACTGAATAAAATAAGGCTCTCCTTCACATTGCTTTACCTGTAAGAATATTAGTGTACTTGAACTGTAACATGCTATATTTCCTTGAGAAACAAAGCAGCACTTTATACAGAAACCTGGACGGCCCATTTCCTGAAATACAGCTGTGGGACGTCAAGATGGTATTTACAACTCCACAAATAAACTCATGCCTCCTGCCAATATGCCGGATATATAAAACAGACAGAAATGTGAGTTTTGGAGTTGGACATGGATCAACAGTATATGGGACTTATTAAGAGGTTTAACCTATGGGTTTAACACAAATACACAAATTAGCCTCAAATAAACAAAGATACTGCCAATAAGACAGTTTCCACTAAATTGTTGAACACTTAAGAATTTGAAAAGATACTAATGTATTTTAAACGATTTCTATCAAAAGCCTTCATCCTAACACTGACACATCACACTGAAACAGGAATTAAACTAAAATGCGTCATAAATATGAAACCATATCACTGAAAGAAGCGTCTCAATTGCAGGCGGTTTAAAACAATAAAGTTGTCTCCGTCCGAGTTGTTCTTGGAACTCTTCAGCTAAAGTTAGAGGACCTCATAAAACTATTTGCAGTCAACAGGCACAACGTCATCGCCTCGAAATACCACTCTGTCGAAGATATGAGGAAAAACTACATTTCCCACAAACCCATCTGCGCTTTGCCATTGGTGGTAGCACAGGTGACCGCAGACGCTTTGAGTTATGACAACATCTCGACGGACAAAACGAAAACAAATTAGCCTCCGAAGTGCCAGTGGTGGTGGGTGGTACACGCCGTAGCAGTCTGTGGAAATACAGAGAAACTTGAAACTCTTAGAAGCTTCTTGTCCTCTTTAACGCGTGTTTCTCTCCCGATAATCGCGGCCGGGTTCGGTATTGTCAGAGCGCATGAGAGAAGTGGGCACGCACTTTTGGTGAACCTGACTTCTTTACTTCGGTCTGTCTGACCTTCAGAGCTGGTAAGTGATATTTTACCACCACCACTGAAAAATAGCTTCTGCAAAACACTACTAACTCTAGAAACCCCGGCGAGCATTAATTCAAATTGCGTATTTCCAGATTGAAATGCAAAATAGAGCGATAGCCTATAGAGAATAATTTAGTTTAAAATGAAAATGATCTAATGTAAGTCCTTAGGCAATTGAAGGCATCACTGTCTTTCTGCTATATCATCGCACAAATAGTTAAACAACACTTCAGGCTTTGTAGACTAGACGTGTAACGCTAGCAACATACTGACAGCTACTGTCCTTAAACTTAACATAGCATCACAAATCAAAGTGCATCATTCGTTAAGTCTTTGCTTCCAGGTCATGATTATGTTATTATGAATCCACATTGAATAATTGTTGGACATTCAAAAGTTTATTTAAAATACAAAAGAAATGAAGAATTGCACAAAGTAATTCACATAATAGTATGAGAATAGCACAAATTCACATTTAGCTGTTAGACTTTTTGGAAGAGGACACTGCTACCACTTTGGGACCCACTAGGTTAGACACTAATGCACCACTTTCCCCTGTATACTGTCATCAGTAGAGAGCTATTGCCATTTATAAGCAGTGGCCAGCCGGTATCAGTAACAACACCTCAGCCCTGGGGTATGCTTCTATGTATAAGCTGTGACTGTAAACTGTACAGACTATACTCTGCTGTGTATTCAAGTGCTTTGCTTTAAAGTCTTGCATGGTGCAAACATAAAAATAATGGAGGCAGCACTGACTATTTATGCCCCCTTCATCCCCTCTGCAGCATAATGCACATACTGTGTATTTATTTATAGTGTGCCTGCATGCAGAGTGAATTATGTATTTAGCCTGATGCTTTCCAGTAATGCAATGTCAAAGTTTTATTCCAGTTTGAATGTTTTACATATCCCGGGAGTTTAGCTGTGATTTTAAAAGGAACCTTGCTGCATTTAAGTGCGACATGTATTAATCCACCTCAATATTATGTGTTTTTCCCTCGCTTTTACAATATATAATAATCTCCCATGATAAATATAAATGAAGATTTACCACGGTTAAGGTCTAACGTTATCCCCTCCATAGTCTGTCGGAAGTCTGTAGGTCCGATTGCCTGTCTCAGTGGTCACCGACCAGTGTGGTGCGGGTAGATCGCGCACCGTTAAAACAATAAAAGTAACAAAAAAAATAAAAGTTAAAAAATAATGTTTTTTCTTTTAACGTTTTTAGATGTAAGCCTATCATCCACCACCCCTTTAGCAGGTGTTAAATGTTGCACCTGCATGCAGCTTCAGTGGATAAGCCTCACAGTTAAAATGGCACTTTATGTTATCTGCTCACTTCAAGATGTTGTTTTTTTCTTTGTTGTGGTTGCTGTCAACAAAATAATGCACATTCACTCAAACAAATGGAAAATAAGCTACATACTGAATGAATACTGAATGTAATGAACGAAACTTAAAATGATAGGTATGATATCAATATTTATCCTTTTTGACATGTTAGTTATGTTGTGTTCTTGGTTTAATCAAATTGGAAGTTGCACCAAATGATTTGATGTAATTCAGATGCAATTAGCCTACATAAAAGGCCTCAAATTGGAAGTACTGTCTGGGCCGTCTTTTTCACTCAATTCTGCAATAGGTAGATCTCGCCTTTCACCAAGGCCAAGGTCGAGGATCTTGGGCTTTAAAAGGACCACTGCTTTAGATATGTGTACCATCTAAATCACACCAACCAAGTGTTTGACACTTCACCCTGACCCCTGACCTCTCCGATCGGCCTCTGTGATCATCTTTAGCTCTTAACGGAACCAAATCATGGTCAGAGCAGAACAGCCTCAATAGGTCTGAATATAGCTTCTAACTGTTAAGTTTCTACTTATATTCATGACTTGACTACTTTTGTTTTTACTTCTTAAGAAATGAACCCTTTAGCTTTTAGCGAGAGCGCTAATCTAGAGACCATGTTGTGTTAGGAGATGCTATGATGACAGCTCATAAAGTGAGATGCCCAAAATAGAACATCTCGAGCACAGCAATCCCATTAAACTATGCATATGATTATTTATGACATAGATTGTGAAATAGGGCTTTGAAGGAACTGAAACCATGGAAAACCACACAATAACCATTAAAAAAAAGGGCACTAATCAAACAATCAGCATTTAATAATCCTTTTAATGACTTAGTATAAATATGCCTGTTAGGTTCAGTAAGGTGTTTCAGGTGCTTTCAGTTGATTCTAGGAAAATAAGTGTTTCAGGGAAGTTGCGCTGGATCACTGAGGTCAACCACACTCACAAATATAGTTTCTTGGTGGCATGTGGGCTTTCCTTAATGTGTTTTGATAGAAAATCAAAACAGATAGTGACATTAAAGGAAACAAGAACTTCCAGCACTTTGTTGTTCACTGTAACGGAGACACAGATGGGTATCCACATGCATGGGGGCATGTTCAGCTGCAGGTCTCAGGAAATAATGTGTTTTTTGATGCATGAGAGTAGTTTATTTGGCTCAGGCAACCACAGTAAATGCATATCAACATTCATGAACACAAACACACACAGACACTGAGTGAATGAGTTGTTGGTGTGAGTTAAGGCCATAGTACTGGAGTGTATTTTGTTCCACATAAAAATGAAGTAGCACGCAAGTTAGTTCAGCAGTTATGTAGTCACATGGTTTAAACAGGAATTATCGTTCTCCTGGTCGGATAAAATTACTTTCTCAAGCTATCTTTGTTTGGTTGTCTCTGTCTCTCCTTTTCACCTCCTCTATCAGCCTCTCCTCATTTCAGCGAATCCATGAGTGAATGAAAACATCTCCGTTGTGTAAAAAAAGATAAATCTACTCTATTGTGATCTGGCACAAAACTGTCTGGAAATGTGATACTAATGTAGTGCTGCTTCATATCAATAAAACAATTTAAAGTTAACTATATCCTCGTTATTCTATCATGTGCCTCTTGGCGTAATTATATAATATTCTTAAGAATGCCTCTGAACTAAAATCCTGTGAAAAAGCACACAGAAGATAACTTACAATAAAAGCTGCCTGCAACACAGTATCAGAAAATCTTTATAAAACAAACGTTGGACGTCATAACCAGTTGTGTTTGAGAAAAAAGGATAAAGCAGGGTGTCTGTGTGGCTGTTGAGACTTTTACCTGCTCACTCTCTCCCTCTTTGCCAACACAAGCATGTGAACAGAATAGAAACAGGGAAAAATGGGACACATGCATATAGAGGAGTCGTTGGGGTTATTGAGTGCACACAAAGTACGAGGGGTCAGGGGTTAGTTAACACACTGAGCGGCGAGGTCATTGTCAGCAAGGTCAGAGGTGACCGGCCACTATGTTGAGCAGCAGTGATGCCTGGCAGACTAATCACACTCTCTCCAAAAGAACAGTAGCAACCTGCTCAGATTATTTCATTTCATTTTTATTTGTCCCGTTCATGGTACGCAAAACCAAATGTGCAATAATTGCCACAAAACAGGACTCTACCAAAACACCATTGAGCGAAAAGGAGCAGGGAGAAGAATACAATCTTATGTGACCTGCCCCTTTCTAAAAAAAACAAAATAAATACAAATAGCTGGTCTGCACTTCATAATAATACTTTTTTTTTTTTTTTTTTTCCACAGCCAAACATAACAGTATCTTAGGATACTAAGAGAAACACAAACAAAAAAATACTTATTTCCAGCTTGACGGTTAACGGAAAGAATCAAAACAACACCAAAACATCACATGTATAAGGAAAAGAAAAGGAAAGTGCAACACGCTCATCTGAGTCCTACTGGAGAAGAAGGTGGAAAGCGACGCATGATGATAATAATAACAATAACAACAATAACAATGGCAATGGGACCCGCAAATACAGAAGAGACATCACATCAAAAACATGAAGGACCTGAGTACATAGACTTATTCACATTCTGCTTCATATAGACCCATCTTTCTTAATTTATGCAACTTCTTTAACTGGAAAAGATAGTCCAGTTTCAAGCAATACAACCGCCCGCAGAGGGGATCGTTTTGTCCATCTACAATATTGGAATAACCAAACTACTGGTTGGATTTGAGCATAACTTTTCCATCGCTTGTGTAACCTTTCTGTGTTTGAAGGTGAACAATCTTGTCCCACAAATGCACACGTAAGCACAAACTTTACATCCTGTGTGTATGGAAAAGTGTGCTTGTGTGTGTGTTATATTTTCAGCTTCATTGGACTCAGTCCGCTTGAAAGTGTTGGAGATGGGGTTCATTCTCTTCAGGTAAACAAAGGCAGCGGGACACACACAGGCACACTGAGTAGGCGCAATGGATATACTCTAGTGTGAAAGAGCATCAGGTGTGTGTGTAAACACAGCTTCCTCCATACGCCATATGGACAGATCTCCCGTGACCCGGACAATGTTTTCACCGCTTCGTGACTGGAGCAGGAAAAGGAGAATAAGGGAAGTGTCTTTATGGTGTTTTGGTTTTCTCTGAGAAATAAAAAAAGACCTAAGGAATGACTGAATACGTTTTTAAGCTCAGACTTTTTGAACCACAGGATCGACAATTAGCATGTGTTATATGACAACATGACCCATGATTTATCAGATGTGAGCGTGGGTGGGGCATTTTGAGGGCATGTGCTGAGTGTGTGACTCCACTTCCTCATCTTATCTCCACTCCACTGTTTCATATCCTCTTTTGACTGACAGACAGTAGTGAGGGTCTTACGCAGTCTCGCTTTTCTGTTGAAGAATGGCGTCTCTGCTGCATCTGTGTGCACAAACTGCAGCTGGCCTGTTGTGTGCAGCTGGGCAATTTGCTTGTTAGTGTGAACTGCAGGGGTGAAGCTCGCAGTGGGCAGTTGTAGCTTTGTGGAACGTTAGCTCTAACAGGGGCCTCCAGTGATTTCATAGCTATCTCTGTATAAAGATGTTCATCATCTCAGCTATGTTTTTAAGACCTGACTGTTCCCACATTAACACACTTAAAGTTGAAAGTATGACTATATTGTAACAAAGCTTTCAAATTGTATTGTAATTGCCTTAAAAGCTTTTCTTCGAAATAAGCACATACAAACCAAATATAATATATATAATTATCGCACTCTTCACTTGCAGTTTCACATCTTTTTAAGATGGTGTTCCTGTTGTCTGTGGAATATCCTAAGATAATTCTGATTTGCTTCAGGAAAATGTGTTTTCAAGGCTCAATACAGCGTTGAAGATTTTAAGATTGATTTCTTTATCTGCTTTTAATACCCCCCAAACCACAGGATTTGTATTTTCAACAGTCGGCATTGCGATTGTTCGACTGAACACTGCCTCTTACTCTTGTATGAACTCTGCGCTCCCTCAATAATATGCCCCCTGGGCTCCTCAAACAGGTTTGCCATTATGCTTATTCCTAGTATTCTTTCCAGTGGTTGTAGACTAATGGGAATAAAAACAGAAAGGTTGTTTCAACATTACATTTCAGTATTGATACATCTCGTCTGGTTTCATATGATGATATTTTAAAGAAACACACTGATGACTCATTACATGACTGTACGAATACTGTCACGTTGGATCTTTTGTCTTTGGTTGGGAAAAGTATGTTTTACTAATGGGGTTAGTTTTAATGCCAGCATATTCAGACTTGTTTTGTAACTGTTATAACATCAAGCTATTCAGTTAAAGGGTAGGTAAGAATGGAGAAACCAGCTCGAGTGCGCTAGAATTTGAAAATACACAACTGGAAAAAATCTGCCACTTCATTCAGACTTCCTTACAGAGCCCCTCCTCCAACACACATGAACGTGCACATGACCAATGAGGGCACGAGATAAGTTTGTGCACAGATGGAAGGCTGACAGGCAGGTAAGCCATCCAGTTATTTGAGCCAAGCCGGCTCAGATGATTGGTCGTGCTTTTTACAGGGCCACGGCTTCCACAGAAGACATTTTTATTTATTTATTGTCAAAGCATTTATTGTATTCATTGCTATCGGGATGTTAAGAGCATTCCATGGAATATAACAAAAAGTGTATCTGAAGTGAATTACCTACCCTGCCTTTAAGATGGACAATTGTCCATCTTACTCCATCTTAGCAACTACACATTGCTAGTAGCTACCTTGGGCCTATTGAAGGTCACATTGCTTTAAGTGTTTCCTGTTGATAATTCAAAAGGACAGTGTTTTCTTCCATTTAAGCTGATGAAACTTGTCTTTGATTTTGCAATTAAATATTAATCTACAAGATTCTTAAAATGTTGGCTCCTTCCTATGACTCATAAGCCTTAGAACACCAAGTTCCCTTAATGTTACAGGATGTAGTTAATCCTGAAGCTGTTTGTTTGCTGAAGGTAAATGAAGATCAGACCTTTGCTGTGGCCTTTTTAAGTCTGATACAATATTTACTCTGTTGAATCCAGTCTCTAGACATGCCTCTACCTTTAGTTCACACTGGTGAATTTAGAAATATGCACATGCCTTAACTGAGTTGCCAGGATTTTCAATTTGTCAACATTTCACAATATCTCGAAAGCTTGTAGATTATTCTTATTTTTAAGAATCAAATTTCTGTCACTTGTTTTTGTTTTAAGATGACTAAGAAGTCTGACATAGGACACATTTGAGGGTCCCTCTGCAGCGTCCCAGGAACTAGTCAATAATCCAGAATCCATATTGTTTTCTACTTTGAATTCATGTGATTTAAACAGGTATTCATTTCTATAAAGTGTTTGTGTATAAAAAGAGGAAGACGGAGGAACTTTTGCACTTCCAAAATCAACTAGTGCTGTTGTAATACTTCTTGAATTAAGTGGCATGACTCATTTGGTGATCTTGTTCAAATAAGTTATTTCCAGAGGTGACTAATACATTGATATTGATCAATAGTAACATTATAAGTTCAGGATTCGTGGTGTTAGTGGAGATCTCTCATATAAACCGGTGTGATAGAACTGTACAGCTGAGGAACTTAATGATGCTCCTTATAAAATCCATAGCTGGCGCTGTCTTTATTTTTAAAGGGCTGAAATGCAAAGCAACTTTAGTAGCAGCACTGTACCCTGCCCGCGTCTATTGACATCTTTATTGGACAATCTCTTCCTCCTCTCTGTTAGTGTTAGCTGTAGTCCGTGGAAGAATCTTCTCCGGAGGAAATGTAGTGATCTACTGTATAAGGTTGTATGTGTGCGTCTGTGTATAGAGACACAGCATTCCTTTGTCTGCGCTGCTTAATCAAAAAATGGCCCCATATTTGGTCAGAGGACAAGTAATGGATGCTGATCTGACACACTATCACACAAAAAGACACACACATCACAGAGGAAGGTCGCCTGTAAACTTATCTTATTGATACTCGTCCACTTGACCTCTCCTCGAACTCTTGCTTCACGTGTTTTCACGTGTTTTCAATTGTTTCTTACCTTCTTGCCTCCCTCTCTCTCTCTCTCTATCTCTCTCTCTCTCTCTCTCTCTCTCTCTCTCTCTCTCTCTCTCTCTCTCTCTCTCTGCGCAGTTCTTTCTCACTTGCTTCTACTCAAAGGTCTGAAGGGCTAAAAGGCATTCACATTCTTCATACTGATGGTAATTAGTTTTCAACTTGCCTACCAGTTGAGAATGAAAACAGGACAGAGACAGATAGAGGGACGAGGAGTGTGCTTAGTTAATAACAAGTTATGGTGTGTGGCGACCGTAGTGAAATAAATGCTTGTGTGTATGTGTACCTTATCTCCCGAATGCCTTTCATTCCGTTTCACACATGGTGACTCTCACTCATGCAAAAACAGAAATGCTGTACTTCTGGTTGGCTGGTTATTGCTCTACTTTCTCTCTATAGCACGCAAACACACATATTCTCACATTTATTTACTCAGTATTAATGACATTGAACTAATGTTATCTAGGGTTATCTAAAAATAAACACAGAATGGCTCAGTGCATTATGATTTCAGCATCCGGCCACAGCAGCCATTATATCAACTTTTGATACTTTTACTGTATGTGTTTTTATTTTTTTTAATCAACTACACATATATGCAAAGTTTAATAAAAACTTATGCAACGAGAAGATCCAACTCATTTGAAAAAATAACATATTATTTATTTTGATTTATGTATTTAGGTTAATGTATTTGTTTATGATTTATGTAATCAGAAGCAGGCTTTATTCTCAAGCACACAACTTGAGGTCACCTAAGGTCATATCATGATGCACTTAGGAAAGTTTAACAGTCATTTTACGGCCAAGGGTTGATTCAACCTAAATAACTTTATTTAAAAAGGTGCACATATATATGTTTGATATCGAGGATAATGTGTATAAAATGATTTGCAATATGTATAATTATTATACAGACATCATTTTAGGTAAACATACTGTATAATATAATATAAATTGTAGACCAATTTTCCTGCAACCTTAGGAACTCTTAGGTGTTTGGTATATCGACGCTGCTGTTTGTCCTTAGCACAGCTGGATTAAACCTCACTAAGTCATATCATCACAGTCGGTCCAACAACTGTCTATGTTTGTGTGCAACCTCTTTGTAGCCATAGTGACAGAGGGAGTAAATTGAGGAAAACGTAGACAAGTTAAAGAGGGTGTTGGGTGAAGTGTGCGTGCATGTGTGTATTTGAGTCTTGGTAGGCCATTGTCAAAAGAGTACAAGGCTGTCTTGGTCGATGATTTGCCCTCCTACATATACGCCTTATAATTGGCCTGACGCCACAGGAACGCATCTTTTTCAACCAATAAGCTGAGGGCCCCGGGGGGAGTCCTGCCCCTGGACCAAAATAACACAGTAAATACACTGCGGCCACTATGAGAACTGGAGCTGGCCCGCTTTTGAATGCTTTGTGTATAAACAAGTAAAAGCTTGTGAGCCCGGTGCTGCTGAACCATGCTGGTCAGTGTTCTCCTCTGTTGTGATAGGCACAACAAGCTGAGTGGCACTCTGATACCAGTGTTTGTGTTCCTGCATTCAGAGATACAGGATGGTGTAGGGGAGTTTAGATGGGAGGGAACTAATTAGAAGGGATCTTATACTCGGGTTAGATATAGCGATGGAAGAGTTTTATTAACTTATTGCACACGAATGATCCATCTAACAAGCAGCTGCACATACGCTCTGCATTTGGCCTTCATGTGTGCCGACGTGTGTGTTACAGCCCGAGGCAGATTGATTTGCAAGTACATTTTTTAGCAGGAATTGTTCTGGTTTAATTAGCCAACTGTGACGTCTAATGAGTGGCGATGGCTTTACAGTTTTATAGTGTTTGGCCCAACAGTGGAAGTCAGTGTCCTGTTGCATTATGACACATGATAAGGAAACCTGTCAAATTGCTGTTTTTTTTTCTCTTCTGAAACCTTTATTGTATGTTGAACGTAGGGATGCCAGAAACTGACCATGATCAAATTCGAAAATCGGACAGCCCTGGCGAATATTAATCGATTCTTCGCCGCCGCCAAAAGATTTACTTCAATCAACTCACAAGTACCCAGTCAAAAGGAAATCTCTGTCAATCTCTGAGAAGGAAACGCACATTACTGTAGCTAATCAGTGACTATAAAATGATTCAGAGACACCATCAGATGGATATAACACACTTAGAAATCTGTAGTTACCTGCATAAAGATGTAACTTTTTGTTTGAATGTTAGAACAGCTTGGATTCATAACATTGTACAAATATTCTATTGTTAATATAATGTTATACTTAAAGTAAAACTAAGTTCTAAATGCTATCTACACTGCATTGTAACATCTAAATTGTTCTAAAGTTAAATATCTTATGTAATTGCTTGCACCTTGTTTAAAACTAATCAGTGACTTTTGAAATTCATTAAAATCTGTTTCTGTTAGTCATTTTATTTATGCTGTGATTTTAAACGCCCTATACAGTAATCTCCTATACAGGGACCATGACTTTCAGTATCCGATAACAAATATCTTAGTGCGAAACCTCTCTTTTTATTACGATTTGGCATAAGAGTGTTACAACTAATACTGAACAGATACAGATCAGAATCAGAAACCGGTGAATTGTCAAGCCAACACATTCGAGGAATTTGCCTTTCACATTAACATTCATACATAAAAATGAAACGGTGATCAAAAATAAATTGAAGTAAATATAACAATATTTACATTGAATATGGAAGATAATAAATAGCCATTTCCTGTTCTTAGGATTGTATGAAAAATTGGTTATCTGTTGAGTCTCATAACATAACCATCTAAGCATGCAGGTTTGTATTTGCGTCGCGTGTGGGAGGTTGAGTGACAGACTGTGTGGGTGTGCAATTAAAGAAGTAAATATGTTGATTCACTGCCGTAACGTTTAGGATAACATGTGCACAATGACCTAGCAAAAAAAATGCAGGAATTGCCCTTATCTATTGGTGGTTATGTATGCATGTGTGTTCCTGTATTTCAATGGTGGTCACTGCTTTAAGAAGGGAACTGGACTGAAGGAGGAGTTCAAACGATTAAAACGAAAGAGGGTAAAAAAAAAAAAAGGAGAGAGATGAGTTCACTGGACACAGGGCTCCTGTTGTTGTTTCCCCAGACCATGGCATTCAGGCTAATTTAGGGGAAGAGGAGGAGGAGGAGGAGGAGAAGGAGTAGGAGGAGGAGGAGGAGGAATAGGAAGCTGAGCTGGTGGTTATAGGAAGGGAAGGAAGGTGACTAATAGTGTCTGTCACCCAGCTTACTGCAGCTCTGCCCGTGGAGGGAGGAGTGTCCTCACAACCAGTGAAACGGCATTTGAATGCTCTCGTTACTCAGCCCTGCCAGCAAACAACTGTGTCCTTGTCAGAGAGTGTGTGTATTAACACGTGGAGCAGCAGATCTCACTTTCGTACACTATGTTGTCTTTGGGATAGTTGGACAGTTGCTGGTAAGGACTTTTTTTATACTCTCTCTTTATACTTTATGTATAAGTATCACTGTTTCTCACTGCCTGGCTGTTGAATAGGAACTGTCAATGTGAGCTCAATTCAGACCGACTTGTTAGATCAGAAATGAAAGTAAACATGTCTGGGCATATGTGTTTTTTTAGTAACATGTAGTTCCTTTTAATCACAAACTAATGCAGTAGCAGCAACAGAAGCAGTATTGTTTGAATTTCTTTTGACAGTGTTACGTTACGTTTTGACCTTTCAAAAACAGAAATAGGATCCAGAGATCTCGAGCCATCATTGCATTGTTTAGCAATGTGAAAATTGTTTATTATGCGCAGCTAAGTAGAGGCCTAATGTCAGAGCGATGGTACTGATTGTGTGCCGGTCTGGAGCGGAGACAATAAAAGTTAATACATGAAATACAACAGTTCTCCAATGTTCAAATGTTGTATGACATAATGCATCTATTTAAGGAATAGAAAATGTAAACTGAGGTTGGATTGTTGAGAGATGTTTGGAGTGCCGCTACCTTAGGACAGAATTAGCACTACACCTGGCAAAACAGGATGACCGAATGTGATTACATCTTATGATCTGTTAACCTCACTTACTTTAACATTTACTTTGAATTATTCACGTATTGTATGATCGATTAATGAAAAAGCAACGAATTTGCATTTAAAGAAAATGATGTAAGGGAAACAGCTCTAGGTTCTTTCCTTGGGTTTCCTGCAGAGGAAGTTTCTTCATCACTGACAAAACTAGGAGTTGTGAAAACGTATGGACACAAAAGGGAAGTGATGCATTGTGGTCATTATTGATGATGCAGGTCTATTGTCTTTCCTGCAATCTCATTGTGTTGTACTTTGGTTCGATATGGCTAAAAGTGTTTTAGTGCTGACAATGTTTTGTTTTGCTTTCCGCACTAATTTCACATCGCTCTCTTCTCTGATCTGTGGAGCAAAGTGACCTGAGGAAAGCAGAGTGGACACATTCACACTGGGCAAGGGTCTATCTTGGTCAGCTATTTTTAGGTAGTGTTTACAAGGTGACAGGCATAGTGATTCACACACATTGTTGATAAGTTATGGTGATGTATCCTGATGACCTTCAGAAAGTTAATGACTGTGTAGAAATGTTACTCTGTGGATTCTTTATGCATGTCAATTACTGACAAGTTTCTACTCACCTCGGGTTTACCAGAAATCTAAGGACACCAGTCATTGCACAGCAGCTGCTATACATCCAACTCTTTACCTCAACCATGCTACTAACAAGAAGAGTCATTCTTTGTAATGTATTACTTGAGGGTACTCGTTGTCCAACAAATGAAGGTGTAAAAAACATATAGAAACCACATAGAGTGCTTTAACACTTGACCACAAAATAGACTCCATTAAATAATTGCAACAGTCAAAGTTGTCTCCGTCAAAAGAATAATTTTTTTCTTTCTGAGAGTATCTTCTATTTAGACCATTTAGTGAGTTTGTACTAAGGTCTAACCATGGTCTGTTGCTCCCTTCGTTTCCGCTGTGAAAACTCTTATTCTCAAAGTTCTTAAGTGTGTGTTGCACACCTGCTGCTTCCCCAATTGAACACTTCACTGCCTCCTCAGTTGTACTTCCCCACTCTACACATCGTTATATTTTGTGTTCAAGCTATTCATTCCATTCATCCACTTTGCACTGTTACATTTGATAACCAACCACCCTTTCTTTCTTTTTGTCTGTTTTGTTTGTATCATCTTCATTCCACCTCCATCGCCTTCCTTCATCACTCTCCGCCGTCCCTGACCTCCCCTGCAGATTGCAATCCACTTTCTCCAGCATCAAGACATGTAGTCGGCAGCATAAGCAGAGTGTATTCACCCCGTTGTGAACTATTTTTCCTCTAAAAAAGGTAATTCAACATGTGTCTATGTGTGTCTGTCTCTGTGCACCAATGTGCTGCTATATTATAAGGTCAACACACTGATTGTGGAGCCCTGCATTCACACAGCAGGCTATCTTGTTATAAGTGACTTGAATAGAAATGGGAATCTTTTCTATTTAATTTCTAGTAACCCTGTACACTCTGGTGTGCAAACACAACCCCTGTGTGATGTAACTGAATCTTGTGTGTTTTTTGCAATTAGTACAGATGTCAGATTGTCAACTTGACTGTTTATATATTTAAAGCAGCAATTGACCCAGCTGAATTCCAATCCTGAGTGTTGAAAATTCAGTCTGCATGGCCGAATAGTTTGGTATGTTTTGTCGCCAAGGGATACAGGTGTGTGTGTGTGTGTGTGTGTGTGTGTGTGTGTGTGTGTGTGTGTGTGTGTGTGTGTGTGTGTGTGTGTGTGTGTGTGTGTGTGTGTGTGTGTGTGTGTGTGTGTGTGTGTGTGTGTGTGTGTGTGTGTGTGTGTGTGTGTGTGTGTGTGTGTGTGTGTGTGTGTGTGTGTGTGTGTGTGTGTGTGTGTGTGTGTGTGTGTGTGTGCGCGCGCATGTGTGTGAGTTTAAAGAGGAAGGGGTAAAGAACTCCATACTTGCCATGCCAGCCATGTCACATAATCCCGACAACCTTCCCCGGTAAGTGTATGCGCTGGTTTAGGAATATTGATACTTGAGGTCTGTTTACATGCTCTACTCAAAAGCCGACAGACGCTGTAGAGCGGTAACCCACATGCACACTTTTTTTGTTCATGTCCTGCTCTCACCCCTAACTGCTCACATACACACAAACACGCACAAAAACAAAACAAGTAAAACACACCGTGGCTCAGGGGAACAGGGTGTTCCTGAAAAGGAGAACAGAGAGCCGAGGGGGTTATTTTAGTCATTAGAGGAGGCAGACAGACAGCTTAATGCGGGAAGGGTGTGTGTTGTGTGAGTGCGCATGTGCAGTGATGAAATGGCTTGTAACGTGCAAAAGCAGTGTCACTTGTGAAAGCTATGATATTAAAAGGAAGCTTGACATATCATTTAATAACCTGAAACTTAGAGGTAGTAAAGCAGCCAAAGTGATTTATTCAAAGGCTTTCTTTTTGCCAAGAATAACTCTCCTTGCACATCTTTACCCAGCCATGCCCGAGGTTTAAGTTCTTGAACAGTTTTTTGATGTGTTTGTGTCTCAGAGCAGGCCAAGCCAGGTGAAACGCACTTTATTCCAAATTTAAAAGCACCTGTGTGACCTTGAGGGATTTATTTCAATGCTTACTTGCGGTGCCAAAATGCTATATGCATGATATTTGTTTCTGTTCTTCCCGCACGCCTTTTCAATATGACTGTAAATTGTTCAAATAAAGTAACGCAGAGTGCGTACGAAATACATAAAAAGCAAAAAAGCAGATGGCTATTTAAAGTGAAATTCTAAAGTCATAGTCAATACTTGTAATGATAGAGGTAGGTAATAATCCCTGCAAAGCAGTACAAATGCTCTTCTGGGACTTCTTTACACTTGTTCGAACTTTACTGCAGGCAGACCTTTTTTTTCAATGAAGACTGTAAATGATCTTTGAAATCTGTAAAGCAGCTGTGGCCGCATACATGTGGATATACACATGCTTTGTTGTTCGAGAGCATCTCAGTAAATGCGTGTATGTTCACATCCCACATGTAGCTGCTCACAGTTGCCCGTTGAAAAGGCCTTTCTTGGCATGGCGCAGTCCACTCTAAAAATAAACACTCCACAAATTAACACCATGTCTCTGAGCACAGGTGTTATGGCCCCACACTGCCCCCAAGTGTGAGTGCTTGTGTGTTTGGGTCTTTGATCTTCTGTATGTCACACTTTGCACATGTATGTATAGAAACGTTGCAAAGCACAGCGTGTTTAATGTAGTCCATGTTTCCATTGTGGTCATATTGTTGGCACATATGATGATGTGACTAATCTGTTGCACAATCCAGAGGTGACCTGTAACCCGGGCATCCTCCGCTCTACATCCTCCCACTGGCTGTCAGGGTTTGAAGTGAAGGGGCTGTGACATCACAGCGTTGGAAACACAATGACCGCTGTGTGCTCTTACTGCGTCACAGATGCCTGCTGCTTACCCCGGTGGATGCCAGGCAATGGGAAGGCCCATGTGGGAGATCATGCTGCCTGGTAGCAGTGTGTCACCATATGATATGTAGAAGTGATATCCTGTCACTGTGTTTATTTGTGGATCATGGCTTAGTGACACTTGGAGGCTGTGTGATACACATATAGCCACTTATAGCTTCAGATGTGTTGGAAAGTTAGATGGTGTAATGTTAATGTACTGTAGCCATAATGTCTCGTGTCAAACTGTGAGTGACACATACAGTATGTGTCCTACAAACAGCAAAACACACTTTTGCTGTGTTTTTTTAATTTTTTATTGTGTTGTTGTCTTTAGGAGTAGATAAGTGTAAGTAGTGCTGAATCTTAGCATGTACAGTACACATTTTATCTGCCTTGCAACAACACATTCCCCTCAACTTAAAATCTGACGGATCAATCACAACTGTTTATGAGATATGTTGCAGGTTAGAAAAAAATATTTTTAAGAGGAGCGACATTTATGCACTTTCGAAGATGGCTGAAGCTGATGTGGAATTTTCTGTTGAAGTCTATCGCGTTTTCTAATATCACCTGACCAAATTTATTTGCATCTTCCAAAGAATATGACACATGAACTCGCAGATCTGTCTGTCAAGCAAAGTAAAAATACCTTTTTATCTCATGTAGTTTGTTTACATTTTTCCATCATTCAGGGCTATGTCACATGGGTCATTGCTTTGTGTCCTTGGTTGGTCTATCCAGTTGTGTCCGGAGGCATTTTGGAGGTTGCTGACTAATGAGCATTTTCAATTTAGTCTCAAGGGCCTTTGAAGTATACAGCCTGAAGGTCTATCCTTAGACCCTCGAGAAACACAGTAGAGCTCACATCTTCTTGGGGTTGGCATTCCTACCTTCTCGATTGAGTTTGGAGATGTAATCACCCCATTTATAAATACACTTTGCAGCATTCCACCTCTGTGTGTGTGTGTATCTGTGCAAACACACTTGTTTGTCTGTGCAACTAAGAACTTTAAAATAGAGAACTACTAATGCTACATCTTTAGAGGGCCTGTCTACAGCTCCAGATGTTAGCAGTAGGTATGAAACGGCATCAGTAGTTGTTGGCGTTATAGGATTATCTGTCCTGTGAGTAGTGTGCCTCTACCTTCATTTTTGTTCATGGAGAGTATTTTAGTATTTTTGCAGTGTGGTGTCCTGGGATCTAAGTTCTGGTTCATGTTTGTGTTGGAATGTGTGTGTTTCGATGTGTATCTCTGCATGGGAGTGTGTTTTTCCTGTGGGCCATCCAATGGGCACAAAGCGGGCAGTGTGTGCCCCCTCGGGTGCTGAAATGTACACTTCGGACAACAGGCGGCTTCAGTCCTCAATAGGAGCTGCCCTTCTTATTGTACCTCATGCACAATGAGCTTTTCTCTCTCCCTCTGTCTTTCTTTCTGTGTCCTTCTCTCTTTATAACCATATACAGACAGTGTTACTGATGAGAGACTGGAGGAATCAGATTTTGATTGGTTGTTTGGACCCTGATGTCTCTGTCACTACTCGTCTGTATGTAGTTGTCTCGCATTGCGTTACCATCAGCAGAGACTTTAGAATTCATTTGAAACCTGTTTTTTTACAACTTTGCGAGATCAGTCGGGCTTAGTCATGCAGGGGATGAACACAAGTCATTGCAGAAGGGGAACTGTCAGTCCTGGGACTCCCCGCTGAGTGTGCATGCTTAAATATTTGTGAGTGTGTGTGTGCGTGAGAGAAATAAGACAGAGATTTTGTAAGGGGTTTATGGGTGTTCCCCATCGTCCTTCTGCTCACATGATCACCCAAGAACAACAAGACCACATGACTCTCACATGACTTCCCCACGGTAATCGAGGAAGTACCTTACAATACACCCTTTTTTTGAGGGAAAGAGTTTGGGCAGAAAGTGTTAGTGCTCACTTATCTCCTTCCCTGTGCCCTCTTTTAAACATGAGAATACACTTAAAACCTAAATGAGAATACATAAACAAGCTTAGGTGGCCTGGAGATGTGCTTTGTTTTGTTTCAGTTTGCTCTACAGGGCCTAATGCAATACTCAGCAAAGTCAAATCACACAAATAGGTTTGCTAATTAAGATGAACGTTACATTTTGTATCTATGTTGCTTTATTCTTGACTTGTGGATTTTTTAGTTTAGAGATTTTACATCAAGACAAAACCCTCCATTGAAATTTGAAAACAGCTTCCTGTGATGTGTGAATGAGACCATGTGAATGGTTGGAAAGATTATTAGTTTGCTATGTTTTCTTTATTAGGTATTATCTCATATAACTTTACAATGATACACTGTATTTTATATTGGCAGGGTTCTTATTTCTCAAAAAGAAAATAACGATTAGAAGCTGCAAACTATTGTGACGCCTTGAGATGAGTCTTATAGTTTGTTTATCGTATATACAAGATAGACGAGTACTTGCATTCTTTAAAGAGCAAGATTTATTCTAGAGCCATTTATTTGAGGACTCAGACAGACATGAAGGAGACACTGTAGCAAATGCTAAGATATTAACACTGTATATATGGTTAAATAAGGTTAGGGGTCTGACAACATGTCTCTGAACAACTTGTAAAGACGACTGGGTGCCTTTGATTCAGTTGTAAAATAGAGTGCATGTGAGTGGAAAACTAGTCATGCAACAAGACAATGTTTGCAGCCATACCTGTCGTCAGAGTGGCACCAGTGGAAAGGCCAAGGTCTTTGAGCGGACACCTCTCTGTCGAAAATGAAAGGACCAGGATGTATTTAGCATAGCTTGAGTTGACATAGTACTGTTATAATTGGCTTAATCCAAGGTTATCTACAGTATTTAACTGGCCGTTATTTTTAATTAAGAAAGTGGATGTCAACGGGTAGTTACTGTTCAGAATATGATCTGGTTTGTGATTTCAAAGATAATAATACAGGGTGTCCGCGGGGTCTTAAAAAGTATTAAAAGTTGATGAATCAATTTAGCGAAAATTAAGGCTATTAAAAAGTATGAAACGGCATTTTCCAAGGTATTACATTTTGTAGCTTGTTTTCAATAAGTATATCAATTGTCCAAAGAGGTTGTATTCTACAGTCTGCCTGAATGTAATCATGGCGTAGGTGTGTAGTGTGATTCTGTGTAGTTTATTTATAGCATCCCGTTGGATTGGACGTCATCTGAACAGGACATCGCACGCTCAATGCTTGATGGCGCGAAGGTCCGTTTACGCCGGTTGTTAAACAACATCGTTATGGGGAAATGCAAGTCTGCGTCCAAATGGTTGGAAGATAAGGAGGAAGGACAATCAATACTGTATATAATGAATATGAGGTGAAGTGTGTGTAACCAGTGTAACCAGTTAAAACTCAAAGTGGCGATGAGGTCTTAAAATGTATGGAAAGGGTCTTAAAAAAGGTCTTAAAGGTTGTTGCATTTGACTTCAGGATTCCTGCATATACCCTGTAATATCAACATTGTTTTTGACCATAATTTGAATAGAGGAGTCATTGCTATTAATGTTCAACCACTTTATATAAATGACAACATTTGCTTTATAAATGTTTATTAACATACACTTGATTGTTTGCAGAAAGCTCAATGGTTTGGTTATTTAAAAGCTCCCTCAAACTTGAATCCATATCAAAATCTGATGTCTATAATAATAATAATAATAATAATAATAAACATTTGAGACCTTTTTAGTTTTCACTTTTCCTTTCTTCTGGGCCCAACTCTCACTGTCCTCTCACTTCCTTTGTCCTCCACAGCTTCCTCTACCTCTCGGGCTGGACTGCGGTGCCTTGACGTCGGCTCGCCCTCCCCTGCCCCCTCGCCCCCCAGCCATGGCCTCACGCATTGGCATGCGGATGCAGGTACAACGCCACCATCCAATATGCAAGCCTTTTAATAGCTATGGATATCAATGTCTTTCTGGAGAGTTGTATAATCGAGTGGCCCCTGGAGACAAAGGTATTCTGGTCAATGTCAGAGCTTTGTTGACGTGCCATTTAATTGAAGGACATCTACACGCATTAACCACCGATACACTTGGCCGTGCTTCGCATCCGTTGCATATATTAGCACATGTATCATACATACTTTCCATTAAGGCCGGTTAAATAGGTAGAATAGAATGGGAGTCACCAGTTGTTGCATCCTATCAGCTCTTTGTGTCCACTCATGTGTCACAATGCTTTAATGATTATTTCTGTGTTTATGTGTGTGTGTTGTTTGTGTGTCCAGCTGATGCGAGACCAGCTGCAGCAAGAGGAGCAGCGGGAGAGGCAGCAGATACAGCAGATACAGCAGCAGCATCAGCAGCAGCAGCAGAATGCAGCAATGCAATACATGCAGCAGTGCATGGCTGTGCCTCCTGCACCCACACCAGCCATCAACGCCCCACAGCATCACCAAAGCATGCAGGTCCCTGTGGAGGTTCTTAAGGTCAGTAGGGCTGAAAAACAATTATCAACATGAATGTGTTTATTGATTTTACTTGTACTGATTTATTATCAAATCAACTGCTTAATAAGCCAGTAAAATGTAGGAAACATTTTTAACAGACACATCACAATTTCCCTGGGTTCTCAGAGTTCATGGTGAAGACTCTTAAGTTGCTTGTTTGACTTTGTTTGTCAAAGAGAAAAAGGTATTTCATTTACATTGATATGAAAACAGATAAAAACTATTTACTATTTACTATTTGAGAAAATGGAACAAGTAGATGTTGGTTATTTTATGAGTTGTATTCGTCCGTTTCATTCTTGTAAACTTGATATCTTAGCCTGGAGGATTTATTTTAATTTGGCACAAACGTCCACTTGGTGTCAGTGATGAACTGATTGGATTCAAGTGGTCAGAGATTAAATGTCAGGGTCACTGTGACATCATAAAACAAGTTTTAGTCCACAGGTCCAAAATTAATATGTTATTCAAATTCAAAGATTCACATTTTTTATTGTCATATGCACAAAGCTACAGTGTAGAAATGGCAATGAATTCTTGAATCCTGAGCTCTTCTAACAATGCAACATACTGTATATAATAAAATAAAGAAATACTAAATAAAAAGTAGTGCAAAAAGTCTATATATCATTATTATGACAATTCACAACAATGAATAGGATCAAATGAAGTTCTTTTCGACAGACATGGATGGTAAAAAATAGAGTTAAATGTTTACATATACTAATCACTTAATTGAATGACTGTTTTAGTTTGTGAATGAAGTTTATGCTTTTGATCATGACTAAATTATAATCGGAAAGTTGGAAATTATTTATGAGAAGGAATTTTGTAGAAGTATTTGAGAGGGAAAGTAACTTAAATAACATTTTCTGATTTGATAAAGTGTTTATTGAACGCAGAATGCTTTCTCTCCACCGTCTTTTACGACTAGTATTAGACCACCGTGTGATCATAACATAATTAGTGTAGTAAGACCTCCGCTCAAAATGCCAGCAAACTACAAAGACAAAGCCCTAAACAGATCTCATTGAGAGGATTGGCGGAAGAGAGTAAAGATGTTGGTTAAGGGGGGTTACAAATGGCCAGGGGGCTGTGGCACTTCCATTAATCCACTCACATGTTGCTGAGCAGCAGACAGGGCAGCAGTGTGCAGCCGAGGTGCTCAGGACTTCACTGGGGCGTTGTGGCCTTCACATAGCAGCAGCAGCAGCAGGGGAAAACAGGGACAGATTTGAAAAAAAAGGCAGAGAAAGAAAAATGCGGTGGAGCAGCAAGCAGGTAGGGAGACAGAGGGGGGAGAAGGACGGGCCGATAAGAGACGTTTGACATGTTTAGTGATAGGACAGACAGGAGGATGTAGATAGTCTGACAGAGACTGATAAAGCTTAAGTGACATTTTGCCCGATTCCAAAGATGCTTGTGTGGTTCCTTATCTTTGACGATGTGTGTTTGTGTGTATACTGGATTGCACAATGCTCCATTATGTGCGTGTGTGTTTGTGTGACTTTATGGTATTTTGTAAACCAGTAACTGTATGGGGCAATTTGCTGTATCGACAGTTTACTCTGTGCATGCGCGTGTCGAATGGTGTTTATGAAATCTCAGTGTTTAGAGTTGTCAGTGACTTTCCTTTCATGTTGCTGATAAGGACTTCTTTCTGTCTGTCCATCAGTCTCACAGAGCCGTCAGAGCTCCTGTGCTTGTTTGGATTTCCTCTGTGCTGACAGCATTCAGCCAAAAAGGTTGAATAGCTACGGCTGAATAGTTGTTCCTCTGTCTCACGAGACCCAGAGTCGCTTAAAGTTGACAACCAATCACGTGTGTTCATCAAGTATGTCAAGATTTGCTGTAAAAAAACAAACATACACAAAGTAGCTCGAAGGTGAAAAAAACATGAATGTACGGCAATGTTTCTGGGTCATTTGATATAATCCTGCTGTTGGTTATAAAGCAGAGGGGGTTTGGAGAGCTGAGTCTTTTTCTGTAGTAATGGGGAGCAGGCCTGCTTTCTACTGAGCTTTACTCTTTGATGTGAAGGAATGAGGCCAGCCCTTTGCTTTATGTAGCCACACCAGAGGATTTAGTGGCTTTACTCCTGCAGGCTTTACTACTGACTTAATGCTCCTATGTGCCATCACATTGTTATGGGACAGGGATAATGAGGTGTCCATCTGAAGCACATACTCAATTTTTTACCTTTTAAAATGTGATTGTTAAACCAGGCTGAGCTTATATCACTCACAAAACATTTGTGTTTTAATTCAAATCTAATTCTGGTGATGGGTATTACGCAAGTGCCATCACTGTCTGCTTTGTTGTTGTTTGGCCCTGGTATGTTACAAAATAGTCTGAAATAGGAGGTATTTTACAAGTGCACTTTGTAATATATATAGATTTAGCTAGCTAACTACAAATTCTGTAGGATTCATATTTGTATATAAAGGGTTTTCAGTTAGTTTAAGAGAAAAAGCAGTTTTCAACCCTTCTGTTTATATTTGGTTTAGAGATCATCCCTCTAAACATTGCTAAATTACGACTTTATATCATTCATAGACAATGTTTTTGCCTATAATTTAATCAAAAAGGAAACGTTAACAGGATCAACAAAGAATTGGACCAATGTGCAAAATGAATAATGGGTTGAGATTTGATCACATTCTTTAACTGCCTACTCTTAATACAGGTACAGACCCATCTGGAGAACCCTACGGATTACCACATCCGTCAGTCTCGGAGGCAACAGGTGAAAGAATACCTCTCCACCACCTATGCCACCAAACAGGTACGTTTCTGGATGCCTTTCCTGTGCACTGTTTATCTCATTTGATCCACTGTATGTTTTGCCTGTTCCTGAGTTTTTGTTTTGTTTGTCCAACAATCCACTCAGTGTTGCACTAAGCCATTAACAGCATCACCCTCTCCTTCTCTCTCTCTCTCTCTCTCTCTCTTTCTCTCTCTCTCTGTAGATGGTCCACGCAGTAGTGGGGCCAGTGCAGCCCTCTCCTCCCACAAACATGGGTCCTACAGGTGGCTCAGCGTCCGCCCCCCCACCCCTATGCTCCCCACACATGCGCACAGAGCAGCTCATGTCAGGGAACAGCGCCCCAAACAGCCCCATGGCCATGCTCAACATCGGCTCCAGCCACGAGACAGAGGTAGGCGTCCTCAAGTGGCAATGAACATTAAACATGTTCTAAAGTAGGGTTTACAGCAGCCCAGATTGAACAAATATCCTTGAAATATGACTTAATTACAGTCTTGTATACCTTATGAGGATTGAATATTGCCCCCAAAGTGACATTATCTCCACCTTTTATGAAAGCATCGTAATGATTTCATTGCTCTTTGGTAGGCAGGAGCAGCGTTAGCAAATGCATTGGTGTTAATGTGTCATATGTACAGTTGGTGTGTGGGTGAATGAGTTGGTTAACTGGCAATAACTGAGACTGGCTATCATTGGAATTTAAATGCTCCATTATGGCCCAGCAACAGTAATTACAGCTTAACAAGTGACAGCAGAATGTAGGGCCCTTTGAACCTGGCAGACTTTGACCCACCCTCCTCCTCCTCCTCCTCCTTCTCCTCCTCAAACTCTTGACCCTCTTGCTTCTTTGAGTGTCTCTGGGAAAAAATATACTCTTACTAGTTAGCCTTCATGACAAAGAAGTTCTCTTTAAAGTCTTCTCTTGAGGGAGACATGCACCTGCTGGTGAGTTGTCCTGCAGGCCTACATCGAGCAGGTTTCAGGTGCTCTGATAACCAAACGAGCATGCACGGTATTTGCCAAACATGAAGATAAGATGTAGACATAGTTGCAGTGTTTGTCTTAAAGTTAAGCAAGTTAGGTCATTAAGCTTATCAAAATCACAACAGTGACACCCAGTTTGATTTTTCCAGATGGATGAGGTCATTGATGACATCATCAGCATGCAGTCCAATTACGATGATATTCAGGCCTACATTGACCCAATCCAGATGCCAAACACAGTGAGTACAACCAACCAACCAACAACGTGTGTGTTTACAGTAATTCTCTATTTCTATACGAGTTGTGTATTTTCGCAACTAACTGACCCCATGTTGTTGGCAGTTTAACTTATTTGAACCGGAGATCTAAGAATAGAGGATATCATTTGCTGTACAGATAAAGAAATCTTTAAAGGTAATTGTGTTATATTACGTAAAGATGAGTGATTTGACTTGACATGGGTACCCTAATGGCAACTTTATAAAGTTATTATTATTTATTGTTGTTATTATTAAGTCAAATATTTCTAGAATCATGTTCCAATAGCATGTTTTATTGTCCATTTACAAAAAAGCTTTTTCACTGAACTCTGGATAGGAGCCCCTGACCTTATTCTGGGTCATTAATTAAATATTAAAAATATTTAGGTATAATCAACAGCTAATTTTACTTGTGTGTACAAGGGAACATTTAAAAAAAAAAATATTGAGTTGCATACAAATGATCTAAATTAGACCTTTTCCTTTTGCAATTTTTTGTAGGATAATGACATTTAGGAAGGAATAAGGAATACATTTGCTATGCAGCATACTGTAAGCCTATTTGTGCTGGCCAAATGGCTCATACACCTTTTAATGTTTCACCCTTAAAAAATGCAGAACTAGAATCCTCTAAGGTTGTACAGTATTCACGGGGTAGGAAGTCCTCTGAAACCCTGGCCCACTATACTTCAGGCCCAGTCTGCTCTGAGAGAGTTATAGGGTTGGAAATGCAGAGTCATCAGTATTGCTGTTCCTGCATGTGTACCATCTTTCTCTGTCTCTGTCACTGCATTCCTTTTGTGGTTATTTTTCTTTTTTGCTGTTATTGGGATGGTGTTGCAACTTGTGTTAAACCTCAACAAGTCTGAATGAATCTGCTTTGAACCTGCTTTTTTGAGTTGTCAGTTTGTTTCTGTATTTCCTCATATGTCTTCATGCACCACACAAACATCCATATACACATTTCCAGTGTATAATTGACTTAAGCACTAAACATTCCATCCTTAAACCTTGCTGAACAAAGTTAGAAACCAAAGAAAGGACATGTCAGAAGAGGACTGTACAGTGCGTTGTGTCTTAGGGAACAAACTCAGAAAATTAACAATTAAACTGCCAGCAGTTAGAGTTCAACTTGTTTACAAGATATTTGGAGAAAGAGGGAGAGAGAGAGAGAGGGAGGTGGAGAGGGAGAGGGGGAGGAAAAGAAGGGAGGAGGGAGAGGGGGATGAGGGCAATTTGTGCAAGGGGAAAACAGGCTGAAAGTCCAGTTAGGGGAAAGTTCACTCTTGTTTGGTGGGGAGCGGAGGTAGAAGAAAGACAGGATCGGTGCTGCTGAGGTCAGTCTGCCAGGACAGGGGCAGCAGAGCCAGAGAGAGCTGTGAGTGCTACTGCTGCCTGAGAGAGAAGAAGAAGAAGAAGAAACGCCTAGTGAGGGAAGGTGTAGAGGATGAAGGAGATGAATAAAACGTATGCCATTGTGGAAGTTTTTGAAGAACAGATTCAGCTGGTAAGACACAGAAGCGCAGTTGTATGTCAGTCTGTTTAACATGAATTTGGTGCGTTTCGAGTTTATCTTTCCCATTGAGAGAACCACAGGATGCAGTGAGGGCTTTAACTCTCAGCCTCAGGTCCCTGATTATAAAATGAGACACAGCAAGGGAGTAGGGTGGGTGAGGCTTCCGATTTATTTGTTGGTGCTCGTGATGGGTGTTTCTGCAAGACTGAAATCAGAACTCTTGCACGTTCAATTTAACATTAAGCGCCATGTTGGGGTTAACCGTGTAATTAGGGTATACATATTAGCAGGTTCAACTAATGCAGGCTCAGCTCACTGTGTGGTCGTCTATCTAAGTCCCTGCTTCACAACTATGTGTGTGTGAATGTGTGAGAGAGAGGGAAACCCGAACAGCCTCCTGTAGTTTTATCTTATAATATGTTCTCTGTGTTTGATGAGTTATTATTAGTAATTCTTTTAAGTGGGTCTGCATGCTTATGTATGTGTTTTTGTTTTTGTAACATCACACTGATTGATTAGATTAGGCGATTGATCAACCCTGAGGAGGATCAGTGTGTAAAGTCAGAGAGCAACTCGAAACTCAGATCAATATGTTGGTAGTGCTGCCTTTTCACAGCATAATCACTGCTCTTGTGTAAAGTGTTTTTGTGTTAAAATACTGGAGACAAAGCTCAGAGCCTTGTTCCCAATTGACAGACCAGTTTGCAAAACTCACCTGCTAATCCTGATGGGGATTAAAGCGGCAAAATCCATGGAATTCTTGGAATCTCAAAGTTTAGTAAAAGCCGGGGAACACCACTGAATACCAGGCACAAGTGAGCAGTTCAACTCCTAAGTGTGTGTGAGTGTGTATGGGTGGTTAAACTGAGCCATACTGAGTCTCAGTCACGCTTGCTTGTTCAATTGAGTTAGATGGTCTCTTATTGTGAGAGTGAGGCTGCCAGGAACATGGGAGGTCAGTGCAGAAGCATGGAGGATGCTGGGAATACATGTGTTTTCTCTATAAAAGCACAAGACATTGGGGTGTTCAATTGACTTGATGCACAGTTTAGGTTAAGTAGGACGCAGTTAATATGTCAGGGTTATCCCAACTGTATTATATCATTCAAAATGTTGAAAATCAACAAGACAAATGAAGATGTCGTTTTCATATCTAAACAGCTTAACATACAATTACACTTAGCAAATGTGTAAGAAACCCATTTCCTCCTCCCAAGTGAAGATTTATACTTGATTAGATTTTTAATGAAGCATATCATTTACATACACAAGTGAGCCTGTGGAGGTGTGTGTGTTTATACGTGAATGTGTGTGATCTCACATCTCACACGGTAGCCAGCAGATAACGTATCTTGTCCTTCAAGTTCTTTATCTCCCAGCCCTCATTAGCAGTGTTCACATTTGCCCTCACTTCAGGGAGTAGTACACGATTTGTAACGAGGTATAAAAAGTCCTTTGCACTCAAACTATATGGAACAATTAAAAGGAAATCACGTCTTTTTAGGAGACCATGCAAAACAAAATCTCAGCTTTTATGCAATGTCTAAAGTTCAAGAGTTAGGAGACCACGACAAGTGTGAGTTCAGGAGCTGCTTGAGGCGAAGGAGAGAATCAAGCCATAAAGAGAGATAAGGTAGATGGGATGATTGTCAATCATTGCTGTGTGTTTGGCAGGCTGCTCTTAGGTGTGATATTATGGCATTATCTCCTGCTATCTGTTCTTTAGATCGCCCTAAATGTTAAAACTAACTTTATAAGGATACTTACTAGGTGTAAGGAGCTGTAAATAGGTGGTCCTTTTAGAGCCACATTTTGATTTAGTACTGAACTTTCTATTTAAATTACTATTTTACTTTGATTAGGTTCAACATTCATTCCCCATGGAGGTTTTTCGGTTTGGTTTATCAGTTTGTTTGTCTCCAGGATACCCTATTGCCATATTTTCATGAAACTTGGTCAACGGTAAAGCATGGACTATAGAGGAAGCCATTTAACTTTGGAGCATATACATCAATTATTTTTCACTTTTGTCAACACTGCAAAACATTCAGTGCCCTCCGTGTGCCCTTCTAGTTTTATGGAATCTGACATTGTGTTAAATAGTGGACTTTGGAACAGGCAAAGATGTCTTAAAGTGATCATCATAAAAACCTTTTATGGATTAAAGTGTTTTTACGGTTTTCCTTTTGAGTCGAGCAGAACTAAAACATAAGTAATTTATCAACTGAGTGCTTTTGAGGAATTTTCATTCACAACTACTCTGTTCTTGGAAACCAAAGCATTTATTTTCACTCTACTGGCTCCTTCATTCTGCACAGCTCTCATAATGAAGGGATTTTAAAAAGATACTATGTAGACTGTTTGTTTTCCAATGTGTATAATTGTTGTTAATGTGTAACTGTGTATTATGTGTGTCCTCCCCAGCTTCCCCTGTCTAGCAGCCACCTGGATGTGTATACAGGGCCGGGAATGAAGGGTCCAGCCATTGCTATGACCAGCAACTCCTGTCCTGCCAACCTCGCCGTCAAACGAGAAATGACAGGTGCGAAAGGCAAAGTTATACATAAACTTTCTAAACTAATAATATTAGTAGAAGATTATATAGAGGACTGATCACTGATAAATTGTAGAATATTAGCCCCTAGTTAATTGCTTTTTGTTTTTGCAAAGACACAGAATCCCGTGCGATGGCCAAGGAGAGACAGAAGAAAGACAACCACAATCTGAGTAAGTCTTTCCCTAGCATGCTCTCTACCCAAATCACACACACACACACACACACACACACACACACACACACACACACACACACACACACACACACACACACACACACACGCAAGCATGCACACACACACACACACACACACACACACACACACACACACACACACACACACACACACACACACACACACACACACACACATACATACATACATACATACATACATACATACATACATACATACATACATACATACATACATACATACATACATACATACATACATATATATATATATATATATACACACACACACACACCATCATTTTCTCTCTTGCAAACAGTTTTATAAAGCCTCTCACTGATTTAGCTGACATAGCGGGTGGATGGTTAACCTGCTCATTTCTGCTGTCCTGGCACTTAAGTGTAATTACCTGTGACCGTGTTTGTGTGCCTAAACAATTGTCCCTTTTTAGTCCTTAACTTTTATACCCATAATGCATTGATCTATTATTTTCTCATAAACACTACAATACCAACCTTAATTCATGTATTTGTTGATTTGAGACACGCTTAAGTATCAAATCTTGTAGTGTCATAGGTTAAAACAGCTTTGAACAAGTTCTACTTTTGTCATGTTTTTGATTTCTCTGTACTATTATCTACATCATGTATTTACATTTCTCTCTTTCTTTTTCTTTGATAGTTGAAAGGAGGAGGAGATTCAACATCAATGATCGTATCAAAGAGCTGGGCACAATGATCCCCAAAACCAATGACCTGTGAGTTGCTTTTATAATGCTGTATTTTCAGTGTGGATAAAATGTCTTGAATGAAATCTGTTACTGCCTGATACTTATCTATGGAAATGGCCTGTGTATACTCTACTGTGTGCATAGTGACGTGCGCTGGAATAAAGGCACGATACTGCGGGCGTCTGTCGAGTACATCAAACGCATGCAGAAGGACGCACACAGGTCCAGAGAGGTGGAGAACAACTTCAAAAGGATGGAGATGGCCAACAAACAAATGATGCTACGCATTCAGGTAACACAACCACAAACACATGCAAAGAAACACAATCACAGCACCTACGTTGATACTGATGATATTGCCCTCCGCCCGCTGTCTGCAGGAGTTGGAGATGCAGGCTCGTTTACATGGCCTACCCAACAACTCTCCATCAGCCCTGAACCCCACCGACCTGATGTCTTCTTATATAAAACAAGAGACCAGCCCCGTGGAGAACCTCGCTCACACAATGGCACAAGCCCACCACCAGCCCCAGCACATGCCCCAGAACCAGGGTCACCCCCAGGCCCAGCAGCACCACTTCCTCCCACAGAACCACCTCCACCCCCAGGGCCAGGTTCAGCAGCAGCAACAGCAGCAGCAACAGCAGCAGCAGCAGCAGCAGCAGCAGCAGCAGCTGCCCCCGCTTCCCCATCACCTGCAGCAGCCTCAGCCACCTATCCAGTACCCGGCCGTAGGCAGCTCCCAGCCCTTTGACTTTACCCAGTCGCTGGACTTGTGTGATGGGATACCCGGCTTCTCAGACGCCATGTCGGGGCTGGGCGACCTGGGCGGGTTGGACGTCCAGGGCAGGAGAGGTGAGCTGGGCTTCCTGATGATGGACGAGCCCTTGTCCCCTATGGGAGGAGACCCACTGCTCTCCGCAATGTCCCCGGAAGAGTCGGTCGACTCCAGCCGCAGATCCAGCTTCAGCATAGAGGATGGAGACATACTTTAGACACATACTTACACACACACAAACTCACACAAACATGCTAAAGTTTTCGAAAAATGTAAATCAGCATCAAAAGTGACACATTTACAGCACGTATAACAGAAAGGAATCAGCCACCATTCAAGACATTATTCACCCGGCACAAACTATACACTTCACATAATTTTAACATGATCCATGACACATGGATGTGGTACAATTATTTCCCCTTAACGGCGCGAGCAAAAGAAGGCACACAGCCATCTGTATCCTGTAAACGTTTGCGCACACACACCAGTGCTTGTGAGCTTGAATCGTTGCCCAACAGAGCGTTTACAACACTGCCAGGTCAGGAGTTAAATTGCACACTTGACCTTTTTTCTGTAAAGATGGCTCTGAATCATAATTAAACAGGGGACACAACCAGCAGTTAATTAGATTGAAGTTATCAGATACAAGGACAACTGAGTGCATTGTCTCACTTGATAGAGGACAAGTTATTTTGTCCTTACATCAACCTCTTTGAGGAACCATAAATGATTGAATGAGCGATAGTGAATAAAATGGAAATAGCTTTAAGGTCCTGCATGCATAATTTATCTGAAGGGGAAGTAGTCAAGTTATTTTGTTCCCTTCCTCAATCTGTTATTCCAGTGTTGGCTTCAGCCTGTAGCACCAGCTGTTTGACAAAGACCTGTGTTAGCCTGCTAAGCTAAGTTGTATTCCTCCAATGGTGAAACACATTGGGAAACATTATAAAACTCAAAGAAGAAGGTATATAATCCAGCCTTTTTTTAGCAAAGCCCCTTTAATTTATTGCACCTACCCCGCCTCCAGCTGTAGTTGTTGTCTTCTCATTAATACACACTGCTGTCTCCCAGTTATACACCTTTAGCCTTGACACTGTCATGACCTTTACTGTGCAGAGAGTAGGAAAAAAAAGTGGATGCTCATGCAGCATGTCGTCCAAAACAGTCAGGTGTCTAAATACTCAGGTACTGTAACACAATACACAAGCCGGATCAGATTTAAGCAGAAGCAGATGTTAACCTAAACGGTGTCCAGCCCATAACCCCTATCAATGTGCCTTTTCATTTTTGCAGCTGCTGCTCTTCAAGGAGATGTTTTTATAAGTTGGGGATCACGGCCAGGGTTTAGATTTAATATTAACTTTAATGTCGCCTGTAAATGCTTTAGAGTTTCCTACTGTAGCATCCATACCTCTGTCGGTGCCGGAGATAAACGTTTCCTCTTTTTTCTCACTAATTGACTCTGAAGGGCCCAGCTTGCATGAGAAGCCCGGGTGAATGAAATATAAAGTGACAGGGTTTAATACTGAAAAGAGAAAGAGAGTTTTTCTCGGCTGACTGCATAAGTAGTGTTATCTTCACTGTTAAAACACAGCATCAGCACACACTTGCATGCATCCACGTTCTCACACGGTTCACAAACGTGCAGGTGCTCACCTCGTACACAAACATGCGTTATCATGCTCACATACAATACACACAGTGCAGCCTTGAGGCTGTTTCAAATCAGCATGTGAACAAGTCTCCTGTGCTTCAGTCTCTCCCCGACGAGAGGAGTGACGCTGCCAGCTGCAGAGGTCAAACTCAGGTCTGCTGCTCAAACTGCCACCTAAAGGGAAGTGTTATCCCACTGGCTAGCTATCACAGTGATGGTGGGGAGGCTGAGGTTGACCTGAGTTGTCTCTGTGTTGGTGGACCTGGGGCTTGGTTTTGATTTGATATAGCTTATGATAAGTACTGATAAGGTAGAAACGGTAGAAAAAGAAAAAAAAGTTAATAGTGATTTTTTTTTTTATTAAAACAAGTGTTTGTTTTCTTTATTATAGTTTGTTGTTTATTTTATCTACGAAAGCACTGGAAACTATATTACTGTTTTGACTTTGTACATGGAAGAATTGTGGAATAAGATTTATTTCAGATGTATGCCACTAAGCCACTTAAATGTATTTACTTGTATTTGTTGTTTTAGTTTTATTTCAATTTTATTCCAAACTACCCTTTCTTCTCAGAGCCATTTTCAGTAAGCTCACTGTAAAGGCACACACAGGAGTGGTTTGTAAACTTCCATATTTCAACTGACTTTAGAGAGATTAAGAGATTATGTACATTTACGATGTCATTTTTATATAATTTGGTTTTTATTTTTCTCTCTATTTTAACTTTGAATTTTGGAGCCAACTTGATTATTTGGTTTGATTGAATTCAAATTTGCTCATTTTTTTAAATGTAATATTCACCATTGGTTCTGGTCAGACCGAAGCAGGTCGGCGGTTTCGCCATGCCTCCTTCTTGCCTGGCTTTGGTTTCCATGGAGACTGGATGACTACTGACTTCATATAAACTCTGAGCCGAGGAGTCTTGGTTGCCATGGCGTGGCATCACCGACCCTGCATTTGTCTCTACCTTTCTGCCAGAGTCGTGCCTTTTCCCCATCAGCCAGTTTGACTGTTGTTGTACTGTCACCCAGACAACACTCCAAAGAGCTGCTCAGGCCTCCTCTACTCTTCCACTAGAGGGCGCTGCAGAGCAAAATACACAGGGAAAAGTGGTTCTGATTTTACTGAGAATATAAAATGTTTTACCAGAATCCATTCACTGGCTTTTGGCGTTTTTTGTATTGATGCGACTTGAGAATTGTGCGTATGTGTTTGTTTGCGTGGGTGTGGCCTTATATTAAATGGGAGTGCAAAACAATATCTCCTTCCAATCAAAATTATGTGCATTTGGTCTTGTTATTAGGATTATATGATGCTTGACATTCACTGTGCAGGACGATGTACGTACAGAGTTTGAAACCAGTTTTTTGCAATCATGGCATGAGAGTTACACAAGTGTGATGCGGGAATTTAGAGGCTTCAGTGCACAAACACTGGTGAAGGGGACTTTTGGGATGAAGACATCTATTTCCAGCCATTAATCCTTAATTAATTAATTAATTTCTACATTTTTCAGCGTAGACATCTGGATTTTATTTTTAGAATAATTTATTTTAGTTTATTGATGTTTTTCTATTTTTGGGGGGCACAACAAGTTATTCCATTCAGAATATTTTAGCCTGAATTTTTTTTAATTCTAGGTTTACAACTTGTTAAAGAAAGTGAAAGTCTCTTTTGAATGAACGCAAACCAATATGTCCTCCTAAAGTAATGGGGGAAGGACTGCGATTATACAACGAAATTTGGTGAAGAATTGCAAATGCGTTTAAATAAATTGCATCTGCCCCTTCAGCGTTTGTAGTTAAAGATTAATTACGAGCTGTCAATTAGTCAAATTTCAGAAAGTGAATATAAGTGACCCATTGTTTGAGGATAAATTGTTTAAATTAGTGTTTGTGCCCCTCGTCTTTGTTAATTTTTGTCATATGCAGATTAATTAAGGTTGTTGCATTATAGTTCCACCAGAGAGCACTAGAGATCTACATTATTGAAGTGTCTCCTTCAAGTCACTTTTGTGAGATCATTGTCACAGCAGAGGAGAGAAAGGACTGAGTTCCCATTTAATTAACCATATTTTAAATACTACTTAGGAACAAGTAGAATACAATCTAATTTTAGCATGTTCATAAATGGCGAGCAATATGGGATGGGCTGTATGTGTTTGTGCAGAAAACAGCAGCAACTGTTTGACATATTTTTAATGCAAAGGTTTTGCCCTGGTGAATTAAACCCACTTTCCTAAAATCCCAGCATAGCAGGAAACAATTTCCAGAAAAAACCCTAAACAAGTGGAGGTATTAAGATTTTGATAAAAAAAAATGTATTTGCGCCAATTTGGTCAAATAAACCTACTTTCTCAGAGATGGCGGCCCTTCCATTTCACCTGCCGCCTTTATTCGTCTTCTTTTCTTCTCTTTTGCGGCTTTTTTTCCTTCATATCTTCTGATGTATTAGTCCAGGGCTGCTTCAGGATGATCCATAAAATCGTTTTACAGCCTTTCTTAAGTTAAATCGGGGTAATCTTATCCCTCATCCACACACACACACACACACACACACACACACACACACACACACACACACACACACACACACACACACACACACACACACACACACACACACACACACACACACACACACACACACACACACACACACACACACACACACACACACACACACATAGACTGATGCCGCAGAGCATGTTAAAGTGTAGTGCTGGTGTCTGCAGCCCATCCACAGGCCCATTCTCTCGGGCCTTTATGATGCTAATGTACTCCCCAGTCTAATAAATCCCTGTAGAGCTGCAAAGAGTAGATCTTATGGCTCACTCCGATCGCCACCTTTCCGCCCATCTCCCCCATCCAACACACATACACGCACTGCTATTACCGCAGCAGAAGTGCCTGCCTTGCACTTCCACAGATACTTGGGTGGCTGTTTAGTAAGAGCGAGAGAGGGGAAGGGTTGAGCAAAATCAAACATGAAGGTGCAATTGAAGAGATGTTGGCACGCGGACGGAGAGTTTGGGCCCTGTCATAGTGTGCTGGTTGAGGGGAGACACACAGAAACACTCATCCCCCCTTTTTCTGATGTTTGGACCACCTTGATGTAGTTTTGGCACGGTACCTTGAGCACCACCATGCTCTACAGAGGGGCGAATAAGAGGGAAAAGTCAAATAATCGCTGAGGTTTCTCTTTAATCTTCAACAAGATGCTCCATTCAGAGCTGAGGGTGGATCCTCTGTCGGAGCAGGGAGAAATTAGACTTCATTCTCTCCTCCTCCTTCCTCCTTCCTCCTCGCTCACCCCAACATCTCCCTCTACCTGCCCCCTATCTCTCCTCCCTCCATGGTCCTCTGCTGGCCGCTGGGCTTGATGTGTGTGTGTGTGTGTGTGTGTGTGTGTGTGTGTGTGTGTGTGTGTGTGTGTGTGTGTGTGTGTGTGTGTGTGTGTGTGTGTGTGTGTGTGTGTGTGTGTGTGTGTGTGTGTGTGTGTGTGTGTGTGTGTGTGTGTGTGTGTGTGTGTGTGTGTGTGTGTGTGTGTGTGTGTGTGTGTGTGTGTGTGTGTGTGTGTGAGAGAGAGTCCTCCCTCCCTCCTTCCCAGGGGAGCAGTGTGTCACTCAGCTTGAAGCCCACGGAAGAGAGGTGAAAGGGGGCTGATTGAGCTAATTTAGCCCCTGGATGTGAGAGCAGGAAAGGCCTCACCCTCTGCTAATAGACAGACATCAAAATGGAGATGAGGGGGGTGTAAGGAAGGAAAGAAGAGAGGAGGGAGGGAGGACTATAAAACTGAGACTACTTTTTGATGGATTTATATCTTTTTTTACCGAGGGGATGTGCAGAAAACTTTTATGAACACTGAGTGACATTGTGAAGTTGGTAAAGGTTTATGTGTGTTGCCTTGAATTAAAACCTGCTGATATTACTTATTGATCCATCCTCCTCCATTAAGATCCCGTCAATCACGGCCATCTTTATGATCTCTGCTGCTCAGGCCACTCACTCGTACATTCTCCCTGACAGGCAGACTGGAAGTCACACCAAAAATACTGGCTTTTACCTCATGGATGGAGATTGGAGACACTTTATAGCTCTTGGAAGCATACATACTGCTGTAGGACCTGATGGCCCCCCATCAAAAAGCCTCTAATGAAGATGGCACGGTGACACAACATTGATTTTAGCTCCATAACTCAACAGCACTGCAGATTCAAGTTTGCTCTAAAGTTTTAGGGGCACCTCTGAAAGTCTATTCATCAAAAATATTTCCAAAGTTATTTTTCTTTCCTTGCAATTCTTTGACTGTACACCCAGTGTGTTCACACCTGTTTCCAGTTTAGAACCATTCGATCTATTTTGGATCTCAGTTGAGTGTTAAAAGGGTTATAAAGGCAGTCAAACACTGTGGCTTTGTCCTTTTGAGAAAGGTTGAAACTTAGAACTCCCAAACACTCGTCGACTTCTCCTTCTTTTCTTCACCTTTTTTTTTAGCAAACCATTCCTTCTTCATTCCCACCTCTCATGCCCCTCTTTATTCTGCCGCACCTTTGTCCGTCTTCCTCTACATATTTAATACTCTTCGCTGACTCCCTTCAACCCCTCATGCCTCTATTCCTGAAAGAAAAGGAGCTCAAATTGGCTGGAGAGATGAATAATGTCCCCGCCATTAACAGTGGCGTGGAAGGATCAGTCTTTTCATGTGTGTGGAGGTGAAGATGTGGCTTGCAGGAAAGGTGAGGACTGTGTGGCGGTGCTGGGCTGTGGTGTGGGTCTTTTATCATTATTTCTGACTTTTGATTGGACTGAGAAAGAAGCAGAAGAATGGAGTGACTTATCTGTAGATTTGCTATATGTATCCTGCATAGAGTAAGATGGATAATATACGAGTTCAGCTTTCAATCTAAAAACGAATCTATGATAAAACAGCTTTGTCTTTGACTTCTTTTGTATGAGGTGTAAAAAGTATTTTTCATGAAAGCTATAATTTAGATTTCCCCCCCAACATCATGAAAAATTATAAGAAATAATTTAAGGGTCGCTTCTTTTTTGATGAAATGTAATTTTACACCAAAATGAAGTCTATATATTTTGGGTTCATTCTTACAGTAATTTCTAACTGGATGCTTTAAAACGTGTCACAGTATGTCCAGTAGGGGGAGTTAGTGGTCCACAACACAGTGAAAGCTGAAAACCAACAAGGCCTGACTGACATTTCTCAGCAATGAAAATGAATATGTTGTTTAGAATTGCAATGAATGTCATCCACTGACAGAAAGAGCATCTGGTGCAACCTCTGTAAAATTAAGACATGGTGTCATCTCTAAATTCCACCGGCAGGCTGCCCGGGAACATAATAGGCAAACTGTTGTCGGCTGTTTAAATGATCAAAGACGGAACAAAAATACTAGAACATTTTTAGTTTTGTGGGTTGGTTGGAGAGCTGCTAAATTAAGCTTATCACTTGTAAGATAAATAATGCGTCTGACAAAGCATTTGTCATATTTTGAAGGTTAACCACTCCATCCTTTCCTGTGGCAGCTGATGGAGTGGCTATGAGAGTGATGAATCCTGCATCGTCATAGCAGGTTTTTTTTTATTCAGACTAGGAATTTATCTTGAGAGGGACATTAAATGATGGGCAATATCATCGTCCTTGACAACCAAAACACCCATGAAGATTACTGACTAACTAATGGTCTGGCACACAGGATGTATTCAAACCCAAGCTCCTGATATCTATTTGTTCTTTTGCTGTGTTTGTTTCTCTATCAGCCAATCCATCCACCCAGCCATCCGCTCATCCATTCATCCATCCATCTTGCAAATCCTCTTCCATTTTGTTTGGAGTTGTTGTGAGTGAGAAGCTGTTTCGTTGAACTTAAAATATGAAGGTCGCAAATATTTGAGTTTCTTTTTCTTCTTCCATACCTCCCTGAAAAGCAGCATAGATTATACAGCCTACAGCTGTTATCACATTTATACACTTCTTCAAGCTTCTTTTCATTCTCATCCTCTCTTCTCCCGCCTTTCAGAGACCTGAAGATAACGGCACGCCGCATGACGCCATTGTCCTCACTCTTTCTCTCTCTCTCTGTCTCTCTCTCTCTCTCTCTCTCTCTCGTAGGTGGAGATTTAAAGTTCTGTTTTAAAACTGTCACTGTTCCAATCCTACTTAACCCTCCCTCCTTCTCCCCCTCTTGTCTCCCCCTTCCTCCTGAGTATACTACCTAACCCCTCTGAACTTCAGTCAGAGTTACTGAAGACCCGGAGTACACTGGGGAGTCAGCTACACCGCTGAGAGAGAGACAGAGATAGACAGAGACTTAGCTGCCTGCTATTCTACCGCTCTCTCCGGTAATAAGAAAAGTTTCTGTTCTTTTCTGTGTTACAGCAGGGAGATAAAACCAGGGATCACTCGCACTCGCTCACACTTTTGTGCACAGACACCTATGTGTATGCTTGAAAACACTCTCACAGGCATGATGTTGGAAATGCATGCAGAAAAGCACGTTATACACAATGTACAAAATGGAGGTACAATATTGGCGACAAACTTGCACCCTCACACACAAGCTTCAACCTCGCATACGTCCCTTTCTTACTCTTTTGCACCAAACCAAAAGGGGGACGGGGGTAGAGAAAAAGAAACAAGTTTAGTCTGTAAGCGGCTCGAAAACCTGATACGAATTAGAGGGCGATTTCCACATAGGTCAATGTATTCAGCTGATATCCTAAGAGGGAGGACATTTAATACCCCTCTTTGGTTGAATTAATTAATTATAATATTAGGCTAGCTCTAGGGGCCCTTTTCTTCAGTGATTAAGTGAGCACATATCTTTAAAAGACTGTGTTGGTCTCTGGGGCCCTGGGCTTCTGAACCTAGGGGTGAAACAGAGAGAGATGTATTATACATGAGAGGACGGAGTAACACAGACCGGTCTTCTCACCTCGATGGCAAGACACACCGTGTTGCGTATTTAGACCTTCAATGGCACTTGTCTTTCTTTGCAGAGGAGCTTCGCTCTCGCCCCTCCGCCCTCCTCAGGTCCCTGCAGTGTTCTGCTCAGTGGAGCTCAAGTTGAATTGTCTTCAAAGGAACAGGTTAGTAGTGCCCGTACCTTGTCTGCACCTTTGCATCTGTGCCACAATTGGAAAAACATAGGGACACCTTAATGTAAAAATACCGTATTATTAATAATTATTGAAAACAATGAAATAACAGCATACAATACATTTTGAATGCATTAACTTTTAATGTTGCAGGTCATCCAGTTATTGCTAAGATTGAATACATATTATTTTGTATTATGCATCAGTGGTCCATTTTTTATATTTCTTAATAATCTTATTCAGCAGTAGAATGTTACACTTACTGAAGAAAGGCCCTTTCAATTTTAATATAATTGTACTTTATTAAAGATGTTAAAGGTTTCTACTGCACTGCATCTATTATTATTACTATACAGTACACCCATTATTTCACAGCTATTTCTACTCTGAAGGTCAAGATTTTAAACTAAAAACATGTAATAAAATATGCACTTCTATCCTTTTTCATTCCAACAGTATACAATTGTTATTATTAACTCCACTTTGACAACAATAAATAAATGTTTACATGTTTTTAATTCTGCCATATTATTACAGTAATTTAAATGTATGTTATTATAATGCATTATAATATTTCTTATTGAATAATAAGAACTTTCCTGTAGTTGAATATTTTTCAAATGGATAATTTACTGGATCAAAACATCACAATACTTCGTCATGGAAATCAAACATATAACAACAATGTAAAGATTTTAACAAAGTTCAAACTGGAGTTAATCTACTTAGTTACCATCCATCTCTGTGCACGTGTATTCATGTATGGTGTGTGTCTCCCGCGGCATGTGCTAACCCCTATACTGACCCAGTGAGAAGCCTCTTAGCTGTCAATCATGTCAAGCATGTGTATATGTGTGTATCTGTGTGCATGTGTGTGTGTGTGTGTGTGTGGGTGACAGGTATTTGACATCACGTCTAAATCATGGATACTTAATGGCTGTTCTCCTTTCTAACAGAGGTTGATGGTGGAGACAAAGAGGAAGGGCAGGGATGACAAGAAGGTGATGACAGGTCGGGAGAGAACAAATCGGGTGTATTTGTGTATGTGTGGGTGTGTGTGTGTTTGTGTGTGTGTGTGTGTATTTGTGTGTGGTATAATTATAAATAGATGTGGAATGGAGTGACTGTAGCTGTTTGAATGGATCCACCTCCACACAAAGGTTTTGTAGTGCAAAACCAACGAGTGCTTGTAACTAACACCCTCCCTCCTCAGTACACACACACACACACACACACACACACACACACACACACACACACACACACACACACACACACACACACACACACACACACACACACACACACACACACACACACACACACACACACACACACACACACACACACACACACACACACACACACACACACGACCGTAGGCTTCCCGCCCCCACTGCCTGACCCCACTAAACATTCAGGTACAATTAATTATTCCATCCTGATCTAACGAACGCATTGCACTGATTGGACACCCTGAGGGTACAAGGGGCACTATTTTAAAAACACTTTCTGGTCATGAATTTTAATCACTTCAAATGTATTGATAAATTATTAATTAAGTGACTTTAAGTGATGCCAGGTGGGCATAATTTCAGGAATAGTAAAATGCTTTTGGGGGTGAAGTGCTGTGATGTGAAAGCAGAGCGGAGGGGCTTGTTATTTTTCTCTTACTGTAAAGCAGCTGTTTTATTTAAAAGGGATTTCTTACAAAGTGTTCAACAGTCTACGGGGCTTATTTGGTCAGGCAAAGAGGATCGGCCATTTTGCAAAAATTAAGGTCATTTTTCATTCTTTGTTTTATTCCAGCTGTAGGGCTGCAGTAGTAGTAGTAGTATTCACTGATTCAGTTTTTTCTGCAATTGACTTAAATGAATAGTGTGGCTTTAATTGTTGGGGACTCACAGGTACAAATGATAAAACAATTTAAATACATCAGCAATTTTAGCTCATTATCTGAGGTTTTTGGAAGAACCAATATAGCTCTGGTTTTAAAGCTTAAAAGAGGCACACCTTTTTGGGGTTACATTCATCATAAATCCCTCATAATATTGCTATAATATTAGCTTTCTGCTCAAAATCCGAGACTGAATATTTTCATGACTCCTGCTGGCACCCAGCAAGTTTTGAAGTAAAAATACAGTATGTTTAAGTGTGGGTATCAGTGTGTCTGTGCCGGTGTCTGTTCCTGCCTGTTCTATAGGTTAACCTGCCGAACAAGACCCGAGCGGGAACAGCGCAAATTACAAATTACCTCCCTTATTAGGCCTGACCCCAAATTTCCTTTCATGAATATTCATTATGGTGGCCGCTCGGCGCGACAAGAAATGAATTTGCCCTCTCCTCGGAGTGGACTGTGAATAAGGAATGATTAATGGAATTCTGCGTGGTATGAATCCATCATTCCTAGAATGGAGGCTGGCCTGGTAATAAGGATCCAATTAGAGCCACAGTGGGTGGGACACAGCAGGAGCCTCGGCACAAGACACACTCTCACACACACACACACTCACTTTTTGCATTTTTCATCTCCAAATTTCATTAAAGGAAAATTAAGTATAATTGCTTGAATTTACTGCAAGCAGAGCTAACTTTTGTAGCATCTCTGTCCTTTTGCCTTCCTTTTTTTCTTGCTCTGCAGCAGAGTTTTACCTCTCCGCCTCTTTCTCCCAGCACACCTCACCTCTCAGCAGGGCTGCTGTAGCTCACGCTGGCACCTCCACCTTTCCTGGTTAATTTCATGTTCTGGTGCGTCCTGAGACAGCTCATCCTGCTGCCAAATATTTGTGTTGAGAGACCAGCTAATCTGGAGCTGGTTACATGCTCCTATCCCCATGTGCACACACACTCTGGAACATGCAGGGTTATCGGTGCTCAAATTGGCTCCTGTGTGCTGGTGTGTGTATTTGTGTATGTGAATGCTTGCCGAGCGGCTGATACCAGTGTGTGTCTTCCACCCTTCTTGACCAGCGTATCGACCATTTGGCCAAGTAACAGGAGATTAACGGTACATCCGTGTTTACTGCTGAAGTGCAACTGCTGTGTGTGCAGATGAACGGATGAGTGAGGAGATGAAAGGACGAACTTAGTGGAAAGAAGATATTGACAGTTCCCCTCTATCTGTGAAAAACTGGATGAGTTGGCCCTCTCTTACTTTGGGAGTTTGTGCAAATTAAATGTATTGTTCTGCTAAGTCCATTTTAATTGAAAATAACCCATGTTTCACCTGTGGCCAATGTAAATTCCACTTCCTGGCACATCTTTATTGTCCCTTCATCTATTTCCCTGTGTCCTCTCTCCTCTCCCCGGCTTTAATGAGGTGTTCTGTTCGTCTGCCTCATAAACTAAAACCTTTTAGATGAATTACATCTCTTAAGATTCATCTCCAGCACCGTGGCTTCTTTTCCCCTTTTATGATTGTATTTAATCCACATCACATCTTTATTCAGAACAAATACCCCCTGTATGACACCTCGCCGAGCGCAGGCAGGGAAGAGGAATGTTTCGGCGAAGGTAGAGAGACATGGAGATGTGCCAGCACGGCTCAGCTTGCTCTCTGATGATATCCTCGATAAGACTTTTAGCTAATTACTGACTGCTGCCTATGAATGCGGCTTCAGTGGAGAGAAAGCCAATGAACCTGCCTGCTAGCTCAATAGAGAGGCAGCAAGAAAAAAGAAAGGGGACGCGTCTGTTGAAAGAGAGACAGATTAACATTTGTTCTTTTACATGCCTCCCTCTGCCACACACACAATAACTTTGCTTATACTAATTAACAATTAGCAAAGACTGGTTGGCTAATTGTGTTATTGCTCCTAATCAAGAGGCTAATTACCAGAATGTCAATTTAGATTTAATTACTAAGTGCTTTGTTAATTCCCACTGAGCATAAGTTACCCTTTCTCTCCCTCTCTCCCTGCTTTCTCTCCCCCTCCCCTCTTCTTTTTCTCTCCCTCTCCCTTCTTTTCCCCTCTCGTTCCATGTTGAACCCTCGATGTGTTCTGAGGTCCTGTGTTGGGATTGGGGGGGTGGGTAAATACAGAGATAAAGGAGGCAAGGTGTTTGAGCAGGGAGTCCAAGAGGCACAGGCATTAATGAACAGCTTTTACCGCCGGGCCTCCAATTAGCCAACTCTCTCCCGCCCAACATCACAGAGAGGAGAGATCCACCAAGATCCAGTCAGCCAGCCCCCCACCCCCCTTCCACTACCACCTCCCACTGGCCCCTCGCAGCTGTGCCTGCTCTCCCTGCACTCAGCTGTATGTGTTGACCTGGTTGGCGAGGTGCTGTATACATTGGCTCTTATGGATGAATAGAGTTGTAGTTAACTTAATTGAACTGAATTAAGCATAATTCAATGTGATAGTGTGTGCTCTAATGTAGTGGAATTCATATGGGTATACTTGGAAAAAACAACCATAATCATCATCGTTATATTCATCTTAAAATTAATACATAAGGTGTTACAAAGTGTTGTACTAAGACAATCATTTTATTTATATAAAAAGCTAGAGTGCGAAGAATTATTTAAATTTTAAGATTTGTATTAGTTTACACAAAATGACCCAATAACTTCTCATTTTAAAGTCTCTCCTTATCCCTATATTTAACTTTTATAATTGGGAAAATAACGGTGCAATTACTAGTTAAGTAGACTTTTTTTTTAACATAATTTTTTTAAATAAAAGATAAAAACCTTCTACCTCTTCTTTTTGAAATAAGGGATTATACTCATGATTATCCAATTAGGACAATGACAATAATAACTGTTATTATTATTTTCTATTTGATTTACTTTCCATTTGAACCAAATGCTGTCTTTTTTCTTCTTCTCCCCCTTTTCTCTCTTCTGATCTACGAGGCTCTTCCTGACAGCTCAGGGCCTCCAACATGGATTTAATGGTCATTGCTTGTCTCTCCCTCAGACAAAGCAAGCAAACCACAATACATCACACACATACACTTTCCACATGGGTACTGTCAACTGTTCTGTTTTATTTATTTATTTGATCATTGTGTCTGAGCATTGCGTAGTTGCCTGGAACGAAGCACAGAAAACAGATGTTGTGAATGTTGCTTATCTGATGCCTGTCTATTTATGCAGGCATCTTGTTCAACCACTATTTGGTGTTGTTGTCTTACTATTGTTCATCACCTGGACCATTGCTGGAGATGAGGGTGAACACATACATGTGTGTACCACACACACACCAACACACACATCTCTGTCTCAAAAAGAGCAAGCGCTTTCAGTCTCCTCTCTAACTGCCTGGCTCCTCATACTCCTGCCAAAATACCATAAGACAGGGTATAATATATATAATTATCCCCACTTACATTAGCCATTATGCCAGTGGAGCATTGCCTGCAGAATGACACACGACCTGTCAAGACTTCATTCACGCCATTAATAAGCGTCATTAGTGTCTGCTTTGAATACCCCTCTTGCACACTGCAGTCATTTCAACATGTCATAGATTTTAATTTGAGGGTAAAAATAGCTGTGAGGATATTATGCACTCTCTCAGCCAGTCTCTGTAGTCTTCTGATGGGGAGGAAGTTCACAGTGTGACCTTGGATTTTCTCTTTATTGGAATTATAACCATTACTGTTCTTTAGTGGTGTGGGCCAGCTACCAGCACAGAGGCTGCTATGCTTAGTGTGCTCCTTCCTTTGTGGTGTCCATCAACAGCATTCAAAATCAAAAAATGTTAAACCATTAGTTTGTCACAAATGTCGTTTAGGCAATTGACCGGCATCTTATGCAGTCTTATACAAAGTGGGTTAAAGGCCCTAAATTATTTCAAAGGCAGAATGCACTTAAGGAACTAATGCTATGGTGGCCTACTGTGAAATGCCAACTGCTTATCAACGGTTCAACACTATTATATAATGAGGGCCTTATAAAAGAGGGTTTTGTGATCTAATAGTCCGTTTCTTCATTGTTGGCGAAAAACAGAACAAACGCACATGTTTTTTTACATGAGTCCATTTGTAAGAGAGGCAAACTTATGCCATCTGTTAAACATTACTAAGGTTTTTTGTGTGTGTGTATCATCCCACATAATGCAAGACACCATTGTTTACCAGGCATTACAATTGCTAAATGTTCATGTACAAAACTTCATACATGTTGTAAAGCAAATAGCAAAATAGCTTATTTTACCCAGACAAAAGGTTTGGTTTTCTCCAAGTACCAGGCTAGTGCCAAAGAATAGTTCAAAGATTTTTGGGAAATATGCTCATTTGCTTTCTTGCCAAGAGTTGCATTGAAAACATTGATACTATTCATTATGAAGCCAAAGCCAGCAGCAGCTTACCTTCACGCAAAGACTGGAAACATCCAGCTTGGCTCTGTCCACAGGTAACACAACTTTTGAAAAAGGTCCAGAGGGACTGAAACATTAGTATGATTAATAAATTGTGATGCTGAGAAAGAGAAATGTGTATTTTTTTCCGCAAGTCTCAAGTAAAAATTCCCAATGCACATGCATCGGAGATATATATTCAAATATGTCCAAAATCCATTAAGTAGCAGAGGGCATTGTATTATTATATACATTTTAAGTTGTTAGTTAATTATTTTTATACAAGTAGCCAACTCGTTCTTTCTGCATCACGCATGTTTTTGTCCTATTTAATAAAACTGCTCGATTCATCGTCCAGTTTCAACGTTGAGAGAAAAATGTAAATGTATGTGTGGCATGTCACAGAGAAGCAACTGTTCACTCAAAACAACAATGGTGGAGGTTAGCGAAGATGCTTAATCACAACTGGGGAATATGTCTTTAAAGCGCCTGTCCATTTCCAAACATTTTACAATGTATGAAGGCTTCCCAGATGTAGAGAAACCCAACATGGTTTAAGCTCTGCTTGTTGCTGGGTTTTAGAACACGTAATAACAATCCCTTGATGCAGCAACACCTGCCATGGCGTGGGGTTAGCTATTGGAAATGATAGGTTTCAGAGCAGCAGCAAAGACTTTGTTGAATGGTCAGTCTGAAAGAGCCATTTCAAACCACTTGGCAAGAATGGATGGCTGATTGTCGTGACAGACTTAAATGTTAAAAGTACATACCATCCATCCATCTTCTCCAGCTTATCCGTGGTCGGGTCGCGGAGGTAGCAGTTCCAGCAGAGAGCCCCAAACTTCCCTTTCCCTGGCCACATCAACCAGCTCTGACTGGGGGATCCCAAGGCGCTCCCAGGCCAGCGAAGAGATATAATTCCTCCACCTGGTCCTAGGTCTACCCCTCGTTATCTTCCCAGCTGGACGTGCCTGGAACACCTCCCTAGGGAGGCGCCCAGGTGGCATCCTTACTAGGTGCCTGAACCACCTCAACTGGCTCCTTTCGACGCGAAGGAGGAGCGGTTCGACTCCGAGTCTCCTCCCGGATGACCAAACTTCTCACCTTATCCCTAAGGGAGACGCCAGCCACCCTGCGGAGAAAACCCATCTCGGCCGCTTGTATCCGCGATCTCGTTCTTTCGGTCATGACCCATCCTTCATGACCATAGGTGAGGGTAGGAACGAAAATGGCCCGGTAGACAGAGAGCTTTGCCTTCTGGGTCAGCTCCCTTTTCGTCACAACGGTGCGGTAAAGAGACTGCAGTACCGCTCCCGCTGCTCCGATTCTCCGGCCCATTTCACGCTCCATTGTTCCCTCACTCGAGAACAAGACCCCGAGATACTTGAACTCCTTCACTTGGGGTGAGGACTCATTCCCTACTTGGAGTGGACAGTCCATCGGTTTCCTGCTGAGAACCATGGCATCAGATTTGGAGGTGCTGATCCTCATCCCAGCCGCTTCACACTCGGTTTGCGAAACGATCCAGTGAGAGCTGAAGATCGCAGACCGATGAAGCCATCAGAACCACATCATCTGCAAAAAGCAGTGGTGCAATCCTTAGTCCACCGAACTGCAGACCCCTCCCCCACGACTATGCCTCGAAATCCGATCCATGTATATCACAAACAGGATTGGTGACAAAGCACAGCCCTGGCGGAGGCCAACCCTCACCGGAAATGGGTCCGACTTACTGCCGAGGACCCGGACACAGCTCTCGCTTTGGGAGTACAGAGATTGGATGGCCCTGAGTAGAGACCCCCTCACCCCATACTCCCGCAGCACCTCCCACAGTAACTCCCTGGGAACTCGGTCATATGCCTTCTCCAAGTCTACAAAACACAAGTAGACTGGATAAGCGTACTCCCAGGCCCCCTCCAGGATCCTTGCGAGAGTAAAAAGCTGATCTGTCGTTCCACGACCAGGACGGAATCCGCATTGTTCCTCCTCAATCTGAGGTTCGACAATACATACATTTTATTTAAATAAATCATTATAATATAAGTTTATATTCTTCTGTGTTTCACCTATTTCCTGTACTCATATAAATAATGTCTGACATCTGAGTTAAATCACTCCAAGCAGTTATAATAAAACAAAATCTATATTCTCCTGTGGGATACCAAATAGGTTTTCCTTTTTGTTCTGTATCGCTTTCCCTCTTTTCAATGCTGATTAAGTGTTTAGAGAGTGTCTTTGTGTGTCAGTGTGTATGTGCACCTACATGCAGAGTAAGAGAGTGTTTTCTTGTTAAAATGTGTCCCTGTGTGTGTGTGTGTGTGTGTGTGTGTGTGTGTGTGTGTGTGTGTGTGTGTGTGTGTGTGTGTGTGTGTGTGTGTGTGTGTGTGTCTGTGTGCGCATCATTTCAACTCAGTAAGACACAGGGGAATCTCCTACAGGTACGATACATGATGAGTGTGTGTGTGTGTGTGTGTGTGTGTGTGTGTGTGTGTGTGTGTGTGTGTGTGTGTGTGTGTGTGTGTGTGTGTGTGTGTGTGTGTGTGTGTGTGTGTGTGTGTGTGTGTGTGTGTGTGTGTGTGTGTGTGTGTGTGAGACTATGTGCCTGTGTGTGCGTGAGACAGAGTGAAGGAGACCGTCCCACAGGTACAACTGCGTGTGTGTGTCTCTGTGTGACTGTCCCACAGGTGCAGCGAGTGTTTGAGCCTCCTGACAGGCTGTGTCTTTGATCGTTTGGTGAGTCGGTCCTTGTTTGCCGCGCCTGTGTGCGACTGCTGTAGGGGCTAATTAGCCAATGAAAAGACTTAATCACTAGAGCCTGCTGTCAACTGTACACCTTGGCTTGCTTTCAGGAATCTTTAAAAAGGGAGTTTGAAAGGGGGCAGAGGAGTTAACAGAAGGAGGAACGGAGGGGGGATTTTTGGATTGGAGGGAACTTAAACAAGGTATTTGTTTCATTGTTTCCCCCATTATAAGTATGTGTTCAAATGACATGATTAAAATGGCAAATAAGCCACACAGTAACTAATGATCTTCCGTAGTGAGAATGAGAGGGAAGGGAGATGTTATAAAAAGACGAGAAAAATAATCAAAACGACAGCCATTAATCCTGATCAGTGACCCATCACTGCTCCGTCCTGACAAAGAGAGAAAGAGGAAAAGGAAGGGAGAGGAGAGTAAAGGAGGTGATGGGGAAGGACGACTGACACCCCATGAACCTCTCCTCCATGTAAAGAGCCAATTAGAGCCAGGAGAACCCTCTGCTGTTGTCCCTGTCGGCTCCAACACGGTGGCCCCCAGCTCCTCTAACCCCCCCTTCACTCGCCTCCCATCAGCACACGGCCCGTCTGGCTTTTATGCTGTCATGGCTGCTTACCTCTGGCCCCCAGTAAACAAGCATTACATAACTCACAAAACTGGTGTGTGTGTGTGTGTGTGTGTGTGTGTGTGTGTGTGTGTGTGTGTGTGTGTGTGTGTGTGTGTGTGTGTGTGTGTGAGAGAGTTATGATGATGACCTGCACGTGGCCACTAAAATTTACTTTTTATTCACAACACCCTGTAATTAGAGAAACAGCATCAACCACTGAACTGAATGTTTCCACCCTGGATTTAACCCTGCTGTGTGTGTGTGTGTGTGTGTGTGTGTGTGTGTGTGTGTGTGTGTGTGTGTGTGTGTGTGTGTGTGTGTGCCTTTTAAGTGGTTTATGTTGTCAATTAATCTGCAGTGTGATCTTGTTATTGTCTCATGATGCGGATCTTTCTGCCCTCCTAGGCCTCCCTTGCTTATGAAACTGTCTTTTTTCTCCACAGTGATTCATTTGTCTGATTTATTTTTATATATTTTACGAGTAAGTGGATAACACAAGTGAATGTTTCACTGTATATCCATTTAAAGGGTATTTCCTTGTTTTCATTACAGTAAAGTGTAATGTCTCAATGTGTTGAATTATTTATAATATATATAATATAATAATATCACAGTATCCGCATTCCACAACTTCTGTAAAGACTCACTTATGATGAAAAGGTAAAAAAGCATTTTTTTCTAAATGATCAATTGTATTTAATTGAAGAGGTTTTAGCAATAATGTAACTTCAACATATACTACTATAATGTAATCGTTCCACAACATTTTCTATTCAATATACCAGGGAAAAGTCGATAGAGAAACTCAAAGCAAAAAAATGCTTTAGGATTCAAATATCTATACCTTCTTTTGTAACTCGCAAGATAAAAAGAGATAAGAAGGAACCTTTCCACTGCAGACGCTCTGACTTGTCACAGCAGCAATATTCAAGACGTAACTAATAACTTTAAGCCCTGCTCCATCAAAGTGAACTAGTGAGTGAGTCAACTTCCATAATAGCAGGGGCCACCAACTGTCCAAGTGTCCATCATGTTAAAAGCAGTTTAGTTAAGTAGTATAAGTTCAAGTGTTATTGAGAATAAAGAGCAAAATCACAACCTTCTGTCCCTAAATTATTGAGCTATTGATTTTTGAACCTCAAACCTTTCACCTTCAACTTTAAAGTGCATCAGGTGAACCTTGAAAGCTTAGGAAAAAAGGGAATGTGATGATGGGTTTTAAGGAGAGAAGTAGGAAACCCATTTAAGAAGGTAGACAGATAAGAACAGATGGTATAGAAGAGAGGACTAAGTGGAGAACTAATAGACGGTGTGGGAAAGTGATGAGAAATGAGTTGCAGGCTAAATACCCCCCCGCCTCATTTCCCCTCTCTCGTTCTCTCCTTCAGCTCTCCTCTGAATATGTGTGACTGACAGGGATGTTAAGTGCCGTTTGACACCAAAGACGGAGGTGACTATGTGAAGGTAGCTATCTAACTGAGAGGTTTTTCAGTCCGGTGTGTGTGTGTGTGTGTGTGTGTGTGTGTGTGTGTGTCTGTGTGTGTGCATGTGTCAGGGTGGGGTTGTGTAATGAATTAGAGACGTGGGTCCGATTAAAATGACTGGTAATTTCTCCGGGGAGATGAGAGCCTGGAGCGGCATGAATCAAACGACTGCCAGGATGACTCACCAACACCATCTCCAACACTCTCAGACAGAGAGGAGCGATGGACAGTCGGAGGACGGTCGGAGAGAGTGGACAGTGGACAGTTGGCTGAAGGGAAAGACGGTGAGGGGGCAGGAGGGGTTGTGGCCCAGGTGACGGGGGACACAGGGCCTGCCGTGGTACAAGACAAGTGGAGAATTAAAGGGGTGCAGGATATGTGCTGTCCAGAGAAGAAAGGCAGATGGAAAGAGCACTATTAGCGTTTATGAAGAAATATGGAGAGATAGAGGTGACAAGATGATGGCCAAGGAAGGGAGGGAGAGGGGGGGAGTTGAGGAGAGTGAAAGGAAAGGTCTCAAGCATCACTAGTTTCAATCTGTTCTCACCGTTCACACCCCTATCTCTGGCCTCATTGCAGGTGACAGCAGCATGGCTAAATTACCTCCTGCTGGCACTCAAATTAAACAGGGCACATAGCGAGAGTGAGAGACAGTGAGAAAGGAAGGGACAGAGAGAGAGACAGTTTCTGTGTGTGTGTGTGTGTGTGTGTGTGTGTGGGGGGGGGTGGGGTGGGGGTGCTTATGAAAAGAGTGTCCGTGGTCACATTAATGCAATTTCTCTCTGGATCCCTCCGTTCCCTCGGCCCAGCCCTGGATAATGAGCTAGCGAACACTCTCCCTTCCCCCCCACTGGGCCTACCTGCTATGACAAAAGTCTCTGAACGCTATTTTTGGAGCCCCTCTTCTCATCTATTTCCTTGAATTGGTGATGATAATGATCATTGTGGCTTGAGGTGCCATATTCAAATTAACTGCCATTCCTCCGGTGCTATCGGCCCGGCATCACCCTGCCTGCAAAAAAGTGTCCCTGCACCGCCTCTGTCAGCTCCCACCGTTCCTCCCCTCCCTCACCTCTCCTGGAAGCAACACAAAGACCATTGAAGCAGCGCCGGCTGATATGTTTCCTTGTTGAGCTTATTCAAATCAGGTGTTTGAAAACGAACCTTGTTTGCATTGTAATGTTGCGTGGCGGAGCATCTACAATTGACAATTTACTGATACAGGCCTGTTAGAGGGCTAGGTGCATCAGTGCTGTGAATATGAAATGAATTACATTCCCGCCTGTAGTTATTCAGATCAGAGTGTAACATGATAGCTTACATGAGTGGGTTTGAATGGGGGTCTAACTAAATAAATTTGAATTGGAAAGGGTGTGTTTGGCAGATTGTGCCACTCACCAGGTGCTGCGGCGGATAAAGCAAGCAGTTTATTGTACATAATAGGATGCAAGAATCTTTACATATACATGAATTCTATTAGGCATCGCTGGCACTGGAGGGAGGCACAAAAGGCAGCGGCGCTCACTGAGAGGAGGTGAGGGAGCTGCTCACATCCATCAGTCTGATAAAGAGATTTGTATTCGTCAGTCTAGTATGTGTGTGTGTTGGTGTGTGTGTATTTTGTGGGGAAAAAGGCCATCATGCTGCCACTCTCACTTTGCACTGTTTTAGGAACAAAGATAATAAAGTGTTTCTGTGAAACAAAACACCTGGGGGATACCTGTCACTGCAGAGACTCCTCTCAGTACAAAATCTGTGTGTGTGTGTGTGTGTGTGTGTGTGTGTGTGTGTGTGTGTGTGTGTGTGTGTGTGTGTGTGTGTGTGTGTGTGTGTGTGTGTGTGTGTGTGTGTGTTTAACCTAGGGCTGGTTGGCTGATAGAAAAACTTTTTTGTCAAAATATTTGTGCAGCGCCAGTGGAGTGTTCATTATTCAAACGGCGGAAATTTTCCGAAGAAGTAGAACAGGAGTGATTTCTACAATCTGTGACACTTCCATATGTGGGCATCTGTGTGCTATATCTACTTCATCTTAGCAGCTGCTGTGGGTAATCTGGGCTGGTCGGGGGCTAATGGCTGACTTGTTTTCTGGTCCAGCTGAGCTCTTAATTACATGATTGAGCTTGTTATGGCCTAATTAAAATGGTAAAACACAGGGCAGAGAGAGGGAGTGAGTGAAAGAGCTGGGAGAGGGAGAGAGAGTAAGACTAGCAGACCTCAATCCCTCTCTCTCCATCCCACTCCCCCCCCCCCTTTATTAAACTGTTAACCCACAAGGTCCCCTACCTCACCCCCTTGTCTGCCCCCGGCTATTTGGAATGGGCCACGATCTACAGCCATAATCAGCGGGCCTACATTTCAATAACACATTTTATCATTTAACCTCTAGTTATACACATCAAGGTGGCAGAGCGTGTTCCATTTGGGGAATTGAGAAGGGGGACATTTGTGTCGATAAGAAAGTTAAACACAAAAACAAAATTACCAGCGAGTTATTACAAGAGCCCGAGGACAGAAAAAAAGTTGGCTAAGTTTGTATCAGAAACTAAGACACAAGAGGGAGGGGACAGCGCGAGAGAATAAGGCGATGAACAATGTTTTTGTTGTTCAGTTTTTGAGAGTATACTTTTGGGTCAATTAACAATAAAGATCAATTGATATCTCCTTATCCTTTCTTCTGTGATTTTTAGCCCGCAGTAATGAGATAAATATTTATGAAGGCTGAAAGTCCCCTGCCTCTCCTCCTTGTGTCAAATGCTCAGCGTGATCAAAGGCTCAGCCCAAAAACACACGACACACTAAAAGCATCAAGGCTCTGTTTGGCATTGTTTTTATACTGTCCCACAGCTCACACACAGAAAACTGCACATCACCCCCCCCCCCTCCCCATCACCACTACCACCAACATCCCTCCTCTCCTCCCCATACCCTCCTTAAGAGAAAAAAAACACAGATAGGTTTGGGACCGCTACACTGTCGCTTTAAGATAAAATATTCTATCTTCCACATCATAATTATCTCCTTAAGGTAGAAATATTAGCATATCCACCAATCTTATTATCTGAGAAATTGGCTCATTAAGTCGGCTGGCTCCCCTTGCGCCCACCTTGTTCTCCATTGTCCATACTTCATCAGTGAGGGAGGCTGCTGAGGGGCTTTCTGACTGACAGGAGGCACACAGCCCTCGGAGCAGGCCTCTGTGGGGACGGGCCAGCACATGCTGACGGGACAGCGCTCTAATGTTCTGCGAGGGAAGAAGAAGAAGAAGGCTTCCTCAGTCAAGTTCCCCCTCGAGACCAGGAGAGTGGGACCTAGCTCGGCTCCAGTAATGCTTTGTGATTACAGAGTTGAGTTGGTAATTTAGAGAATATTGATCAACATTGCTTGCAGGGAGATAAAAGTTTGCTGCACATAGTTTGACCTTCCTGAGGTATTGGTGAGACTGCCTGTGTGACCCTGCCTGGGGATGAGGGCTAAACCCTGGACAGAGACAGTGTTCAAAGCCCAATGTATGGTCTTAAAGAGGAAAGCATACATTTGCTTAGTAATCAGAAAGATGGGCTTCCTAAATTACATTTCCTGTGCCATTAGATATTAATGAGATGCTGGAGAATAGCTTTGGCCTCTAATCTGTAGGATTTAATCCCTAGATTGAAACCTGACACCCGTGGAGGCTAATGAAATCATCCTTTTAATCCAGGGAAATGTCCCCCATAAGCCCACAGCTTTAGAGAACCACAGGACGCTCTGTGCAGCGGACAACACCGTGCTGGATGAGTTCGGGCGGAGGATTGAAGGGAGGGACACGGAGCTCTTTAAAAGTAGAAGATGTTTGGATAATTTAAAAATTCTGAGACAAACAGATTATGTGAAAAGGGTAGAGGTTGCAAAATGATAGAGTAGCTACGGTGTGTGATTAAAGATGAACCAATCTTTTTGACATTTCTCCAGAACAGAGAGATGCTTCCACACAATGCATGAGCCCCCTTCTCCCTCCTCTCTCTCTTCTGCCTGTCTGCCTGTCTCTCTTTCTCTCTCTCTGCTGTGCAGGGTTGAGTTGTTAATTAGAATCGTGGCCAGGCCAAATGAATTCAGACCTTCTTCCTTCTGTAATGGTGCTGCAGACCCCAAGCTGTGGGCTTTAATTCTCCTCTCATCAGTCTGATGGAAAAATCACCTCACTGCCATTCAGCGCTGCCACTCATTAACCAAGCCAAGAAAAGGTGCCCGATCACAATGGACAATTTTATTATGTTTTTTCACCTCTTTTTTCTTTTCTTCTTATTGCATACATATGCAAATAAGTCATTCGGTAACCTAAAAATGTATGCACAGTATGTGTGACAAGAAAAATGTCACATATGCACAATATCATGTGACATTTTCTTTATTTTTCTGAATGAGCTTGGCATTGATTTTGTTTTATGACAATCAAATGCAGCAATGAACAAAACAGGATCCATGGGCATCTATTCAGAAACCTGTGCGTATATGTATGTGTACTGTATATGTGTGTACTGCATATGAGTCCCTAAATACTTACGAGGGTGGGCTGCGGGGTTTATGTGTGTATTGACAGGCCATGTGGAGGCATGAGGGTCGAGTTGCGATATGCTTAACAGCCAATTTACAAAGGTCAGGTGAGTGGGATCAAACGGGTGGGAAGATCACACCTTACACTCCTAAATGAGTAACAATCATCCCTCCAAAGGTCACCCAGACACAACCAAGGATTAGAATAATAGAGCAGGCCTCCCACTCCTCCTCCTTCTTCTTCCCTTCGCCTCGCCACCCTTTCGCTCTCCACAGGGGGCACGGAAGAACAAGACACCTCTCTTCATTTATTTAAGGTTTGTTCTGTTTCCTTATCTCTCTAGTCAAAGTGAGCACCTGTCTGTGTGTAACTCATTATAATATCTAAAAATTGAAGGATTATGAAACACAGCAGGTCATAATTAGAATATCTTGTTTTATAATCTATCCCGAGTGTATTTAAATAAATACATAATAAAATAAAATAAAACATGACCATGGTACAATTTAAAAGGTATCAGTAATTGTCTTTTTTCCCCAAAAATGAGATTATTTTTTCAGCAGCTAAATCATTTTTTGTTAACTTTTGTTAAATATTGGATTCATTTCAATTTGCCATACCATTTAAATAGTATAGCCCATTACACAACATAGATGAGCTCTGGCCATACAGATTTGATTTTCTCGCTCCACTCGCCATCATCAGAAATACAAATAAAATGAAATACTTTATTCTCCATCACAAGGGAATGGACATTCTTGGACGTGGCTCACACGGTATAAAATAAACATGTACCAAAAAGATACATGAAGCAATAAAGATATATCCACACAGAGTTAAGAAATACACATAAATGGCAAATTATGTGTGGTTTCCTTGTAAAAGAATAAATAAAACAGCTAAAAGCTGATTTTTTTAATTTTTGCTATCCTTTCAATAAAATTGTACTTCCCTTCTAATTATTCAAAAATAAAAATGATTTAAATCTGACATTTCAGCAGTGGCATCGTCCTGGCTGCATGGAGACACAAATCCACTGTGCAAGAACAACAGGGGGCAGTGTTGGGTCACACTAAACACCCAGCTTTCTGTCCACCTCCCTCTCTCCCCCTTTCTATCCCCCTTTCCCTCCCTCTTTCTCTCTCTGGCCAAAGTCCAGTCTAACCACCTCTCAGGATTAATTACACTTTTTCAATTAATGTTCTAATGAGAGCTGCTGGTGCAGAAGTCTGATAAGGCAGTTAGGGAGTGAATGAGACGCAAACACACACACACACACACACACACACACACACACACACACACACACACACACACACACGCACACGCACACGCACACGCACACGCACACGCACACACTCCGACTACAGTGATTGATGGGACATAACAGGGGCTGATACAGTGTAAGAGATCAGCTTGACCAAAACTGGACTTGAGGTGGACCAACACACACTCATCAGACACAAGTGGGTTATTGTTATAAATGGAATTAAAAACACACATGCTGTATGTTTTGATGAGGATAGTCTCTTTGGTGACACAAACCCACATTTCTGCAAACTGGGTTTCCATGGTAATGAGCTCAACTGGTGCAGAAGGGCAGCTCACACACAGACATGCGGACTTCGCCGGCACGCACCAGGGGACCTGTCAAGTATAAATTAGTGCCGTTGATGTGTCACAAGATGCCCCCGAAGGTCATTAATTGGTCAGTGATTGGAGGTTGGCATGTCATTTTTATGAAGATAATTTGCATAAGGCAGCAAAGTACCTTCCCATCCAAATCATTTCACAGATCCTATATGTTAAAGCCCACTCTTTCTTACAAGGGGCTTCTTCTTTTCCTCTCGGTGAGACTGTCTGAGTGAACACCATGCATAAGACAGAGCATTGTATAAGAATGTGCATTCCTTTTTTTATCTACAGTCGATGTAGTAAATCCAGTCATTTCATCTGAATCCAATACTTCAAGGCCTTATACCAGCGATCCAATATAACGGATCATTGTTAAAAATGATTTCATCCAAATGAAAACACCTGCAATTTCAGGAGGCTTCACAATTTCTTACATGTTGATATGGACAAAATGATTTTGAATATGCATGGCTATCCCGTCTAATACAATACACTTATATTCTCATTTTGAAATAAGGTCCCAGGAAGAATAAATTAAAAATCAATGGAGATGTGATGAATTATAAACGGGGCCCATTGTTTAAGAACCAGAACTAAATTGAAGGTCAAGGGAAAAAAAGGAAATCCCCGACTTTTTCGATCACATCCTTTGGAAAGTGTGGAGGCTGAATATTCTCAGAGGACAAAGGAAAAGATAGTGTATGGTGTGTGTGTGTGTGTGTGTGTGTGTGTGTGTGTGTGTGTGTGTGTGTGTGTGTGCATGTGCGCGTGCATGTGTTCGCGTGTGTCTTAGAGAGAGAGAGAGAGAGAGAGAGAAAAAGTGTAGAAATATAGTTTTTAATTAAAAAAACGCTGAATGTGATTCTTACTCTCACTAATCAGAGCAAACCATTACATTACATTTTACACTTTAAAAGATAATAAGAATTAAGAGTGTCTTGTCTGTATATGCATTAGTCCATATATGCATTAGTTAGGAGTTTGTTAAATTAGAACACCATTTTCTCTCATGTTCTTACATCGTCCCCACCAAAGGAGAGTATAAAAGTACGAGTGTGAGAGATTGCCCTTCTCTGCGCTGCTGCTGTCTCTCTCTTCCACACGCACGCACACACACACACACACACACACACACACACACACACACACACACACACACACACACACACACACACACACACACACACACACACACACACACACACACACACACACACACACACACACACACACACGCACACGCACACTTTACTCACTTTGTCTTCTCTCTCTGTTTCATTCTTCTCTCTCTTTTACTCTCTCTCTCTCTTTCTCTTCGTCTCATTGCCCCATAACCACAGAGAGATGAGTTCAAGCCACCATTAAAGCGTTAAAAATTTAAATATATAAAAAAAAAAATCTTAACGCTCTTTTTAATTAAAAAGGATCCTAATAATCCACATCATATTATACGTCGCAGATTCATCGGTCAATTTAATAACAGTGAGGCTTTTGGATCTTAATATCTCTGCTACCAGGTTTCCTTCATAACTGAGAGCCCGTGTTAATTACAGCAGAGCCTAATGGTGGGGAATATTCAGGGCCTCTCCATGTTTTGATAAATGGCTTTCCACTAAGATTTATTCCTAATTATCTCATTTGTCTTTCTCCATTACTTTTTATAGCTTAAATTTATGAAGTCATTAAGACGTTAGTGGGCCTGATAATGATTAGGAGAAGGAATTGTATGAAAGTGAATTATATGAAAATGATTATGGCTAAAGGAGTGTTTAAAATGAGGGCTGCGGAAGCCTGTACGTGTGTGTGCGAGTGCGTGTGTGTGTGTGTGCATGAGGGCTTTGTTTGAAGGTGGTGCATGCCACCCCCTCCACCCTACCACCACCAACCCTCCCCCTGTCCTGCCCAGCTGATGCTACCACCTTACACCGGTGGAAATAAGCATGATGAAACATCTTTGTCTCGCTCTTCATCCTTCTGTGTCTCTCCTCCCTGCCGGCCCCCCATCAGCTCATATCTCTGCTCCATCTATCTGTCTGGTCTGACTCTGCTAACGCGGGGCAATGTTCTCTCCGAGTAATGAGAGATGATCTTTCTCTTTCTGTCTTTAACACACTCCCACACGTACACACAGATGAAGAAGTATTTCTTCCACTGCATTTGGCTTCTGTTTAATTTCATTTTCCTTGGAAGATAATGAAACATATAAATACAGAGGCCCACGTGTGCGTTTGGGGTTTTGAAGTTATGACCATTATGACCATGGTGCCAGAGCTCCCTGGCACCGTCACTGCGGTCTAATCTGTTTGATGAAGGCTTTTAGCTATAGCACAATGGGGACTAGCAGCCCTTCTCTCTGTCACCACACACTGTTTTGTTTAAATTTGCTAAATGCATCGGTATCTATGGCCGATGCCATTTTCAGCCTAAAATCCACCTTATTGGCACACATGCTGAGTTCCCCTCTTGTTATTCTGGCCCTTACTTGTCTCTAGTACACCTCTTCTTCCCACCCTGGCAGGCTGTGTGCCAGAGATCATAAGAGGCAGTGCAAGCCCCTGCTTAATTAATTCATTATTTGATTATTTAATCACCCAGATGAAGGACGTCTTTAACACTGATGTTAATTAGCTAACATCTGGGCCAGTCAGCGGGCCAACCACACAGAAACACAGAGCAGAATAGCAACACCTACTCCGTCTCTTATGCTGTCTTGATGTCACATCCTACATCCTTTCATCTGCAACTTCTGTCAGCAATGTTTTTCTTGAGAAAGATGTGACCTTTGGTCTAGGATTTTGAGAAAAATAGCCATTATTATAAAAACAAGTCCCAATATTATGTTGTCCTTTTAACTTAATTTGACATTCATGTCTCAGATGCCAAAGTAAATGTTGGCTAACCTGCTCCCTATCAACATTCATTTGTTCACCTTCACTTGCCTCACCCTCATGCAATGCTGCCTCTCGCCATCGGGAGGAGCAATGTCTTTCCTTTCAACCTCCTAAGAGACACTCCTTGATTTCACTTCTTAACAGGGTTGCCACACGGCTGTCCACAATATGACTGCTGATACTGCATGCAGGTAGTGTGCATATTGAGATAACAACAGCAATAATACAATTTCAAACCGACACATATTATAATGTATTTAGACATTGGATGGATTTCCATCATATGAAATAACATGTAAAGTAAACCCAAAGGTCACAAATGTTCCTATATTGCTGTATCTCTTCTTTTACATGTTTTAAGGTGTGTGTAGGAAGATAAAGGCAGGGAGACAGAAATGCATGATCCAGAGAAAAAGACTGCAGACAGTGAAGGAGAGATGGAGGAGGAAAAAGATATGTGTGACTCTCTAGCCTGATTAAGACCACTCCAGTCAGGGTGGTGCTACTTCACACAAACAGCAGTGGCCTTCAGTGGAAGAGGGAGGACTGGAGAGGAGTGTGTGTGTGTGTGTGTGTGTGTGTGTGTGTGTGTGTGTGTGTGTGTGTGTGTGTGTGTGTGTGTGTGTGTGTGTGTGTGTGTGTGTGTGTGTGTGTGTGTGTGTGTGTGTGTGTGTGTGTGTGTGTGCGTGCGTGCGTGCGTGTGCGTGTGCTTGCGTGTGCGTGCGTGTGTAGATGTGGAGGAGGGTAGAAGGAGGGATTCCCTTTAATTGCAATCATTCTGGCAGCACTGCAGGGATCTACATGCCATGCATACAATTAGGAGAGGGTAGGAGAGAGAAGAGGACAGGGGAGGAAAGGATAGTGGAGGAGAGGAGAGGATAAAAGAGGAGAGGAGAAGGGAGGAGAGGACTAAGGAGGAGAAAAGAGGAAAAATGATAAGAAAAGAGGACTAAGGAAAATGAAAGAGGGGAGGAGAGGAAAGGAGACAGCATGCTACCAATCTTACTTTCTTTTATTCATACCATGAGTGTATGCACAACCCTAAACACACACAAACAAAGCTAAAGATGGACTTCCAAGATGTCCAAATCAACAATATGTATGGCTGTTTCTTAATGTACATCGTTTGATAGGACTCTATCAGACAGGACTAGGCTCTAGACATTTGTGTATGTGGTGTATCAATGTTTTGTTGGCAGCAGCATCTTGGTTTGTGTGTGTGTTTGTATACATGCTTTCCGTGTGCTGCCGAGGTTAATTGAGACACACAGCTCATCTCTGCCCTGATGAGGGTCAAAGCACAGAGGCAGATCTGCATCGCATTAATCTAACCCCAATTTATGCTGCCACACACTGTCAGTTGCAACCCTGCCCCCCAATCATACACACACACTTGTACCCACTCACACACACCCATTAATTTAGCCCCCAATTTGTGTTGTCTTCAGCTGCTGTGATGCATGGCATACACTCTTGGTCGCACAATCACAAATTCATATAGCAGCAAGGCACACACTGAACGCTTTCTCACACACACTCACTAAAGCAACAGCGGCTTATAAAGAGTAGATGTACTTTTGATGTTGGATCTATGAGGTAAGGTGTATAATCAAATCAACTAGCAACACAGCCAAAGATCTACCCTTGCTTAACAGCACACACACACACACACACACACACACACACACACACAATATCTCACATTCATGTGGCCTCTATTATTCCTGCATAAGTTCCTCGCAGATTGCTGGCCTGACAGAAGCTAAACCCTGCAGCACCCACAGAAGGAAAGGCAAATTAACCAGCTTCACTCCAACACTGAGGGACCATTAAAGTCGAAATGCCTGATCTCCCTGGCCGGTTTTTCCTCTCCAGCCTCTCCCTCGTTCCTCTCTCGTTTCCTCACTCTCCAGCTGGAAAGGTTAGCTGCGAGAGGCTCTCAGAGACACTCGAGCAGACACACAAGTGATCTTTCCTTTAATTGGCTTTTTCACTCCACTTCGCCTCCTCTCTTTTCCCTAGCAGGTCAGCATCGTCCACTGCAGGGCCCGACAGAAGAAACACACACACACACACACACACACACACACACACACACACACACACACACACACACACACACACACACACACACACACACACACACACACACACACACACACACACACACACACACACACACACACACACACACACACACACACACACACACACACACACACACACACACACACACACATATGCACACACAAAACGACACAGAAGCAGTCAGGCTGAACTGAGGACTTGATGCATTGTGTGCGTGTGCGTGCACCTTTATCTCTGTCCGACCAGTCAATCTGTCGTTAGCAGTAAAGGAGTAGCAGCGCTGTGTAATTGAGCTATCTGGCTCTCGGGCCTCCATGATGTCCTCATCCATGAAGCAGCTGACACCGCAGCTCTGCTCCTCACAGTCACACAGACAGGGCACACAGGAAATTCATAAGGAGAACTGTGACAGGTGTGGAGCCATTATCATCCATAGCACAGTCCATTTTTTTGAAAGCTACAAAGCCAAGTTTCCTTTCAAAAAAAGCTTTTACAAAAGTTGGAAATGTATCCAATTTTGAAAAATATATATTTCATGTAGGCATTAGGCTCTGTTAGAATACTCTTGTTTCAGAGCTGGATAAGAGCGCAGGCTAAACTCCTGCCACTGAAAATCCAGTCCCATAACTTCTCATCACATCTGGAAAAAATACTTAATTGTGTTCCCCTAAACTCAATCTGGAAGCTAGCAGATCTTGATAGGAGAAAGAGAATCACAGTGTGAAATGAGTTGCACGCTACGCTGACTTACCCGTGGTAGCCTAGAATCAGAGCAAGATGACTAGACAAGGCCGTTCACACGATTGCACCCTGAACTCAGTAACGCCGACTATTCCGCTTCATCTTGTTCTATGCGCCGGGCCTCGCCACAGCCATTATCCACAGGGTGCAGTGTGTGAGAGGACATCATTAGCAGCTGTCTGCAGAGCAGCCTCCTGCCCCTATCTCTGCTGACACCATTCTATCTAACGGCCCGGCCCGAGGAGAACCAGAGCAGGGCCGGCAACTGAGAACAGCCTCATTCCCACCTGCCACAAAAACAGATAGGACACCAAGATAGCTGCAGCCTGCTGGTGACTCTGTAGCCTCCATTGGGGTGATAATGGAGTGAGGCTCATGACTCATCAAAAGCACAGATGCTCAATCCCCATCTCAGTTGCAAGACTTACTGAAATATATTTAATCACAGCAGTATTGGAGCAAAACCACTTTGATATTTGTCAGGTGGATCAGACCAGTATGAAGCCCCTGAATGTAAAAGTGCATTTACAATTGATACATTTTTCCCAAATGTAGCAATTTTCCAAAACATACTCTCTCCCTTAGTCCTTGCAATGTGTAGCCTTGCAGATAGTTTCAGCCTAACATATATATTTAGAGCCCATAAGAGTCTGCTATTTTTTGCTAATTAGCACGGAAAGCAAAGTACAGGTCAGGCTGATTAGTGTCATAAGTTGGGTGTAATTTGCAACACAACACAACATTGACGGAGAAAGCTAATGGTACGAGTTAATTCTAAAGAACAATGTGTACCACATTTGATGGCAATACTCCCAATAGTTGTTGATATATTTCAAGTTAGGGAATCTCCAGTGTCAGGAGGATATGTCTTCTATAAACCATGAATGAATATGCAAGTAGTACATGGTGAGAAAATTCCCAGGGTAAGACAAAAGTTGACATGCTAGGTGCGCTACAGGAAATGTCAGTATGTCAGTTTGGTACGATCAACATCTGTACCAAATTTCATGGCAATCCTTTCAGTCAACGTACTTTTTCTAGAGTCGTTCAAGCTATAGACCACTCAATGTGAAAAATGTTAATACAATTATGATCTTGGGAACTGACTATTTAAGGGGCAGTGCTCTGTAAACATTAGTGAACTGTAAGTCACGGATGCCATTATACAAACCATATACAGTATGTAGGAAACAGCAGCAGTCAAATACAGCAAGTGTTAGATTTCAAGTTTGTTGTCTCACAAACGAATGAAAACACATAAGAGAGGTTTGCCATCTTGCCTGGGAAAACAGAGATTGTCATGGCGGGGCTTTTGATGGAGCGCTGTGATGTGCTGCAGTTCAGCTGTGTTTGAAAGCAGTCTTTTGCTCTGAGGTGGACATGTGACAGCAGGTGGGCAACTACACAAGATCAACAGGCGCTAAAAGGAAATGGGCTTTGAGGTTGTCATGGTAATCAGAGCATTATGACCCAAACAGTCTCCGGGCTATTACCCCAACCCACGCTGCTGCTGCCCGTCCCCTGACCCCCCTTCCACCTCCCTTCACACTCGCTGAGGTGTGTGTGCCTGCATTGAGGTCAACTGGACCAGATCTTTTATTTTTTTCTAGCAGAGCACCCACCCACCATGATCAAGTGTTTTTTCTTTCAAGTCAGGCACACATGCAGACACACACAGACAATGGTCCAAGGCGCTCTGTCTGACACAGGACAGGAAATAAGTGTTTATGTGGACGAGGCGCCCCTTCCTGTGCGTTCCCAGAGGGCCACCCCCCAAATCCAGGCTCAACGTGCGCCTCTGGATTTCACCTTCCCTCAAAAACACTAACCCAGGATATCATTCTTTCTGAAAAATCTCTTTCTCTTCACTTCTTATTTCTCTCACAATTAATTTTTTCAATCTGTCTCTCTATTATCCCTCACTGTCCCCCCTCGTCTTTCTGTTTTTACTGGCTGTGCAAAACAATTGAGTTTTGTTGGGGAATTGTACCTTTACTGGCACTTTCACATTAATTTTGACTCCAGATGACCCAATAAATGTGTTCGCTTTAGGGCTTTCAACTGGCAGCACAGGCCATCAGCAGTTCACTGGTGAAGCAGACAGAACTGTGTGTATCAAGGCCAGGCAGAGACGCAGCAGAAACTGGAGAGCCTTTTTAGACCTGTAAGATGTTGACTTGTTACCATTGCATTTTGTGTATGTGTGTATGTGTGTGTTTTGTGTGTGGATGTGTAAGGACAAGGCTCTGGTCTGTGCTCCCTGTTTGCTTAAGGTGGCATGAGTCAGCTTGACTCAAAAACAGGAGCCTGTTTTTGTGTGACCTGCCAACTGCCTGTCTGACATTTAGCTAGATTTCTCTCTCACACATTTTCACACACACACACACACACACACACACACACACACACACACACACACACACACACACACACACACACACACACACACACACACACACACACACACACACACACACACACACACACACACACACACACACACACACACACACACACACACACACACACACACACACACACACACTTAGCCACAAGTCAACATCACTCTGCAGAGCAAAACTGCCCTTTGGCTCTCCATCGCCTCAATGCTTATTTTTTGAACTCATGTTTCCACCAAAAGTAATAACGAGTAAATATATTTTGTTTGGGTTCACATGTTTCACTTGGAACCAGGATTTTCAAGTACCAAAGTTAAGAGTCAGGATGGGACTTACCAAAGGTTTGGGATGTCAATAAAGGTGGGAAAGGGGGAAAAGTCGTGATGGTTAAACTTGTTTGGTGGTTGGAAGAAAAATGTGGTTTCTCATGCAGACTGGGAAAGAGCTGAGGGTTTAGGCTGATACGGGGGTCTTGGATCAGGGATAGGAGGATAAAGATGTGTTAGGGGGAGGGTCTCATAGTCTACTCCTCCACCGTGCCCCTCCAAGCCACGTTGCTGCTGTTATGAGCAGCCAGAGGGGTTTGGCAATAGGCCAGAAGTTGCATAACGGTGCCCTTAAACCAGTGGGGTGCCATGCCTCTCCTCCCCTTTCGGTCTCTCTCTCCCCTTTAGTTTTTTTTTTACATTAGTCTTTTACACAAGACATTCCTATTTATCTTTTCGCTTTGTCCATGATAACCCTAAACACACCCTATTGGCAAAATTAAGTGGAGCGAGCATCAATGTGCTGTTATTATTCTAATTGTTTACAGCTTCATAAAAAAATATTTATTTCTCTATGTCTTTAAAAAACAACAACAGTCGAACAGGCCAGAGGGGTTTACTACGAAGTCAGAACAGTGCGTTAGCGAGGTATGTTGAGCCTGAAGCTAGAGTTCTCAGTATTACAAAGGAGGCTCTCTTTTAAACTGGCTAGATCACCATAGCAGTCAATCTTCAAATTAAATAAGGAATTGAATCCCAAATCAAATTTACGTAAATGGAACTGCTGTGATAAAGTATAATTGTATCGAAAGTCTCCATGAATGGATTTTTGAGTCCTACCTGCCACAGGCCAAATATTTCAGGACCCCCACTGGCCTTAACCTTCAACATTTCACACAGATATATACTCAAACATACAACAACTACAAGTAGAGCTAAAACGATTGCAAAGAGACAAAAAATGACAAAAAACACACTCTTACTGCAAAAGGCACAAAACAAACTACAAGGAAACAGAAAATGACAACAAAGGAAAAATGACTCAATTGAATAACTACTTTTTTCAAAGCTTAAACATTTATTTGACAAGTGGGGTAAAGGATGATAAAGCTGTCCAAAATACTTGCTTTCCTGATCTAAAACGGAAGTAGGCCTAGAGCACATTTTGCCATGCAGAAGCCCTCTAATTCACTCAATAATAAGGTGAATAGAAAAAGTGATGGGACCCAGGGAACAATAGTTTCATAATTCATATGCATGTAATGCCAATATGAAAAAGTGCAACCCAGTCTCACGGCATTTCGTGTTATAGTCACAACATTTAATCTATTGATTCGTGTTCCCTAACACGATTTCCCCTTTTTTTTCGTGTCAGACAGAGCGATTTTAAAAGCTATGTATTTCTATTGGCAGTGTGTTTCGTGCCTGCAACAAGTCTTTTTGTCCGGTCGCCTCTTGGAAGACCGGAAGCTGTGTGGTTTATAAAAACATGTTCTTACTCAATATCAAGGCACGATTATTGTTTTTATTTTAAATCGTATAATGTCTGACTTTTTTTGCCGTCTGCAAGGAAAATAAATGGGGCTCAGCCTCAGAATACTGAAATCTGTATTTTTAAAATCTTTTTTTCCTTCTAATTTGTTAATCTTTTCTAAATAACAAACTGTTATTTACTCAATAACACACAATTATCCTTCTTTTTATTTATTTGTTTAATTCTATAATCTCTGGCTTTTTTGGCGTCAGGAACTGAATTTCAAAATAAAATAACCGGAAACAGACGTAGGCCTATATGGGACATTTCGCGCATAATTGCGAGTGTAACTTATATCTATGGTGACAGACACCATAGATATATATAAACAATAGATGACTCACCCGCGCTGCTGGCCAATGGAGACTGACGTTGCCACATGGCCGCCATCTTGCTACAGGCAGTGCTCTCCATAGATATGGCTCATGGGAGATTTTCCAGCGTAGCTGACCGGCCGCCATCTTGCCACAGTCAACAGTTACTCTGATTCGCGTTATGGTAGCTGTTGTAAGCAGTAGCGTGGCGTGACGAAAAAATTAGGGGAAGCCAATAATACGTCCTTTCTTTTGTGTCGGGGGTGTGGTGGTCAATGTAATAACGTAACCAGATGATTGATTACAGCACCCGGTATCATTTTACACACATTTGTATCATACAGATGCAGGACTTACACACGCCTGTTATCTGACCGACAGGTCCGCACGCACTCTCCAGTCGAAACTCTAATAAGCATTCATTCACAAACTAAATCAGGAGACCTTTAACGTTTTACGTCCGATTCGCTCCTTTTTTCTTCGCTGTACACAGCTCCAGTTTGGGCATTGGCCTGTCATCAGATTTTATTTGTTGTTGCTGCTGCAGCGGAAGTTTAGTACAATTATTTTTTGATACAATACTCCAAATCTCCACCCTCCATCGATGACTGTAACACCTACGTCACTTCCGGGCAAAATGTACGGCCCCGCCCACTTTTGGGGGAAAACAACGCTGTCATTTGAATGGCGGTCAATCCAAATTCTGAAGTTTTTGCCCATCCGATCAATTTGTTTTGAAAACCGTGGATTTTTGGATCTTCAAAGAGCTCGATTACGATGGCCATTCAGGCAAACAATTACATTAGATCATTGGTAATCGACAATCGGGCTTGATATATGGTTAAATTAAAATCAGTAGGCGAGGCTGTCATTTCTCCAGCTGTTACTCTCATGAGTGGCGGAACATAATAGTTTTATCATGCCAAAAAGCTGCTGTGTCGTTTATTGCACCTCAAACATTAAAACAAATCCAGAGTTACGTGTTTCTGTACTTCCTCTAAGAAGAAAGGACAGTAACAAAAGATCTCTGTGGCTTCAGGCTCGATCGCCATTCAAATGACAGCTGTTGTTTCCCCCAAAAGGGGGCGGAGCCGTAAAGTGACGTAGATGTTACTCTCATCTATGAAAATCGATAGCCTACTGCTATATTTAACCATATATCGAGCCCGATCGTCTATTTCTAATGGCATAATGCAATTGTTTGCCTGTCTGGCCATTGGGCTCTTTGAAGATCCAAAAATCTCCAGTTTTCTTACATTTCTGATCAGATTGGCAAAAACTTCAGAATTTGTATTGACCGCCGTTCAACTGACAGCATTGTTTTCCCCCAAAAGTGGGCGGAGCCGTTATTTTTGCCCGGAAGTGACGCATTTGTTACTCTCATCTATAATTGGACTTGCTTCAGTTGCTTGCTACTTTCTAACGGCGGTGAGAGTGGTGCAGTGACGCTATCTATTTTCTATCGATTAGATTTATGATTCGAAAATTATAAAAGTAGGGTAGACATGTGGATATTATCAGGCTGAACAAAACGTGCATTTATCTAACAGGTTCGTTTTCCACTGACCTGATTTCCAGCTATTTTCCAAAACCTTGTGGAGAAATCCCATTGCTTTTCCGGGTTTTAGGACGCGTCACTGCACCACTCAGTTGATGCGATTTGATTGGATTGTGAGGCAAGGGAAGCCAGCCGCCTCTGGCTTCCCTTGGCATGGCCCGGACCAACCACAGGTTGGCAGGGACATGACGAGAGCCTCATCTGATTGGTCAATCCCTCCATTTTTTTTCACCAAGGGAAGCCAATTTCGGCTGGCCTCCTCTCGCAACAGAGAGTGCAATCTACTGTTACACCATAACATCTAGAGGGGCGCTGTTTCACTCTTTGTAAAATACTGGGGGAGAGACGGGCCGGCAGCAACACAGAACAAAGAATTTCCGAAACTAAAATAAGTGTTTTTATTTATTTATTAAAATTATAACTACAATCCGAAAAAACTTGGCCTCCAGGAGAAAACGCCACTGGTTGTAAGGTGAGTGATCTGCACAAAAATACTCATAACTTGCTGACATCTTGACTGATTTACAAACGGTTTGGTTTATTATAAACATTATTAGCATGGCTATGATACAGGATGCTTGGACACGTTGAAATTGCAGCTTTTCTTTGTGTATGTGGTTGTATTTATTAGCTGGCTAATAACAAGAGGCTGTGAGTGAGACCTAGTATTACAAAGTTGACCCAGCAACTTTACACCAGTGGGAGAGGCAGAACTGCTCTTTCTTTTCAACATGACTTAAGTTACACATGATTTCTTCCAAGTGGTTTGGCTTGTTAAAAACATCTTGCATTATGATACAGGAATTTGCTGGCTTTGTGTTTACAGAAGTACCTGACTATGCCGGACTTTTGTGCAGCCTACGGATGCTCCAATCGCCGGTGTCTGCCTATGTATTTATTAAATCTTCATGTTCCATGAGACGCAGCACTATGTTCCCCACATATGTTTATGTTTGCTCAGTCTAATAAACCCATAACATGGTTGTGAAAGAATACCAAAGCTGAGGCTGGACGATGATTGATTGTTGGTGTGCCATGTGTCACTGTGTGTCTTATTGGTTTTGTGTTATACTGTATTTTATTGTGTGCAGCTGGTCCTTATCTCCAAGACACATTTAAAACAAATAACCTTGAACCTTGAAGCCCCATCTCTCCCCACCTGCTCCTGCTTCCTACATCCCCTCCACACCACACCAAGTTGTTCTTCTTAATAATAATAATACATTTATTTTGGGGCGCCGCCTTTCATAACACCCAAGGACACCTTACAGGGGCATCGGGGCAATATAGGGAACAATTTAAACAGTGGATTTTGTGATATATCAGCCGGGGTGAGACAAGACAAACCACAAATGGACTACAGAAGGACACAAAAGGACACATGGTACAGTTTATATTATTCTTGGTCTTTTTTCAATAACATTTCAAAGGTTCTGGATTTGTTTACAAATCTAGAAACTAAATACAAAACTAGGATGATATGAAGATCTCATTTCAAAAATAATTGTGATAAATGAGACAGAACTGGCCTGTCTATGAGCACATTTTATGTTGGTTCGGTTCTTCTGATAAAGGTGTGAATATCTAAATAATATACCAACATATGCTATTGTCATTAGTTGTGTCCCTGTTCTTCAAGCTAAGGCATTGCTAAATGAACAACTCTTGGCTTACAGAGTGGTAACATGAGACCGATTTTTATATATAAAATATAAATGTATTTTAATTTTATAATTTATTTATAATTTATTTTAAATATTAACAATATAATACAATTAATGGAAATATATACACCGGCAAATATTTAATATAAATACCTTGTGTGTGTGTATAGCTATTTCTTTATCTGATTAATGTTATTTTCATATGAAAGTCCATGATTATAAGTATGCAGTATCATAACTACATCTTCGATGTTTATAAAAAACCAAACCGTTGGAAAATTGGTTGAAAATTGAGCAAGCTATGGTTATTTAAATAGTAAACCATTATGTTATGAATGAGAGAACTGCCTGTGGCAAGATGGCGGCCAAGTGATGAGTATATATATGAGTATATGTGTGTAAAAATGAGTGCTTGGTATCTTAGCTTGTTACTTATTAGCCAGCTAAGGACGTAACTAACCCTTTATACATACATATACATTTTAGTTTATGATTCAGCCTTGGGTAAGACTTTTATAGTCTGGCTATGACGCCCATAATGCTAAACGGGAGCAAATGTTAATATGGGACCTAATTATCCCAGTGGTGGCCGCCGGAGCTAACGGAGCCGCAGGGGGCTAGCTCCAGCCGGCGTCCCGGAACTAGCCCACTGCGGCTCCGTTAGGTCCGGGCGATGGAGTCCGTCGTTATAACTGGAGATCAAGGAATGCAGGTGAAACGCAGACTTGGTTCACCTGCTGTAGTATTAGCTAAATAAATTATGTTGAACAAGGCTTATTAAGCTGAATATCGCCACAATTGTTCTGCTATGTATCGGTACTTCGTTTGTATAGGGTAACTACACTGTTAGCAGTAACTTGGTATGCATGTATTTCTTGTTAGCTTAGCTTCTTAGCCTGAGCTAGCTCTGTTTACTTCCAGTTCGGAGGCATCAGGTCACGCCTCGGCTCCGCCTCTTTGCCCTTATTTGGAGCAGGCTGAAGAAGGCGGGAGTTCAACTCTGACGTCACTGTCGAGCCGTTAGTGACCGACTCCGCCTACTAAAGGCCCAGATACACCGGCCAGTCACCTGAGAAGTCGCCGACGCCGACACCGACTGTTGTGTCGCCGGACTCTCCTGCTTATTTGCCGACTTCGCGCACTGGAACACACCGCAAATCCGAGCCGAGCACGTATGAACTGCGCATGCGTGAGTGGCAATAACTCTCCTTACCAGCAGGCGGCGGTAGTGTGTATTCGTCATTCAAAAGAGGCAACAACCGGAACAACCGGAAGACAGAGAAGAAGAACAGACTCCGTGATATAAACAAACAACAAATAGCGCTTTTCTTTCCATTTTCACTCTCGTCCATTGAAAACATGAACGAACAGGAGCAGGACGAACGGGAGGTACTGGAGCTAACAGCCCTTGGACTCACGCTTGTGTTAAATCATTTGTTTACAAATTTGTTTAAATTAGGTAATCAGAAGAAATGGAACCCCAGTAATTACATGTATAAACCATGTATTTAACATATATTGCATCATTTTATGCATTTTCAGAAAAAGTGGTAGTTTGTTAAACAGTGACATCAACGGCATGTCTGGTCTGTAAAATGCCCGAAAAGTAAAAGAATGGGAGATAAATATCCCAAAGTCTCCACATTTTATTATATTTTTAATGTGTTTCTGGTCCTCTTTCAGTTGAGACAGTGTAGATGAAGGATGTGTCAGGATGTAGAACTCTTGTGTGAACATTGGATAAAGCCAGGTTCATATTCTTGTTTCATGTTGTTGACATATTAGAGTCAAAGGTTTGCACAGAGCGAAATATCTTTGTGTTGCACCATAAATCAGAAAATACTGCATTAAAAAACTCATTTCCTGCGTTTTTATACTGATAAAGTGTGATATAAATAATGTACAGGCTTTCAGATTGCTGTAGTTGTCACACCCCCAGGTTTATGTCACGGGTTTTAGTGTTGTCTGTCTAGGTTTGGGTGTTTGCGGTCATGTTTTTCCTCCTGGGTTATGGTCTGGTCCTTTTCCCTGTGTTTTTCATGTCTGTCGTTAGTTCCCTGGTCTGTCTAATTCCCTGATTTTTTTCACCTGTCACTCCTCGTGTGTCTCCTGTGCCCATCAGTGTGAGCTCCGCCCCTAATTGTTCCCACCTGTGCCTTGTTACCCTGTGTTTAAATTCCCCTGTCTCCCAGTGTTCAGTGTCAGTTCGTCTTGTCTATTTTCATGTCAGGTCTATGCTTTTGGAACTCTTTGGTTTTTGATTCCTCACTGCGTGAGCGCCTTCATTTTTTGTCCTCTGTTTTTTTTGTCATCTCGACTGGAGTTTTGGTGATAACCTTTTTGTTCATTTTTTGCTAAATCATGGAAAAATAAAGTATCTCACAATACTTTACCTCTGCATTTGGGTCCTACATACTAAGTACCTGGAATCGTAACAGTAGTTCACTAAACACATTAACCACATGTTTGGTGTTGAAACTGTCAGAAAAAGTGAAAGAATGGGAGATAAATATCCACAAATCTAGAAATTGCATTATATTTTGTGTGTGTTTGTGGTCCTCTTTCAGTTGAGACACTGTAGGATGCTCCCGGAAAAGACCAAACACTGGATGTCTTTCAGTCGCCAACATGTGTTTTCGAAACACTGATATTAACTGAGAAATCCTGCAGGACTCAAATGCCTCGTCGGGGGCAACGCTGCCTTTCCCGCAGCGTTACCCCCGGTCTGCACGTTGTTTCTCTTTCAGAAACACAGATGACTACTGTTTGTATGATGCGATCACGCTACAAACGGTGTCCACCAAAAGTCGAGTCCAGTGTCTATGGAGTGTCATTTTTATTTGTTATAGTTTGGGAAGATTGAAAATCGGTAGGGAAAGCCAGCTAAGTCGGTAGGCGGTAACATGTCAAAAGAGGTAGACTACCGCCCAAATCGGTAGGGTTGGCAGGTATGTTAATGTGATATGAAATCCGAAAAACATTTCGGAGTTTAGGATGGCGGAAGACACTACATTACCCAGAATCTTCAGCTATCGTTTGGGACTATAGTCTCTTTGCTTGAAAAACCCTGTGATTAATCTTCAAGCTCTGGGATTGGATGTGGGAGTGGCAGTGCAGTGCGCCAAGGTTACGCCGAGGTTATGCCGAGGTTACGCCGAGCGTCAAACAGCTCTTTGAAATGGAACGAAACCACGGGAGACTATCCAAAACTGGACTTGAAAGGGACCAAAAAAGAATCGGAGGTTGCTCTATACTGAGGGGGGGGGGGGGGGTGGTCACCAGACGTCGTTTGTGCCTCTTGGGATCTAAACGAAGGCCGATAAACCGCCTCTGCAGGCGACGAGTATGCAATAATCCGAGTGGCACAACAAAGTGAGCAGCCGCCATGAGACCCAGAGTCTGCATGATGGTCAAAGCTGTCTGCAAACTGCCCGAAGCAGGGATGCCTGTCTGCTTTCTGTCAGGGTGGCACGTAGTCTGCCTGCATCGAGCAAAACCCCCAGATATACCTGCTGGTGAGGTATGGGGCAGCTCTTCTTCCAATTGACCGCAAAACCCAACTTGGTTAGGTGTAGGATCAATTGGGCTGTGTGAAACATTGCGCGTTCCCTGGACCTGGCCATGACTATGAGGTCGTCTAGATAAAAGAACACCCTCATGCCATGGTCGCGCAGCGGCTGCCGCTGTGTGGCCACAAATTTGCCGAACGTGCGTGGGGATAGTGAGTAACCGAACAGTAGTCTGTTGTACTCGTAGGCTACCCCCTGGAAGGCGAAATGCAAATACTTTCTGTGCTTTGGATCAATTTCGATATGAAAGTAAGCGTCCTTCAGGTTCATGGCTGTGAACCAATCGGTCTGCATCAGCCCCAGTAACTGTTTTATAGTTAACATATGGAATTTTTTGCAGGCAATGTGCCGATTCAGGCTGCGAAGATCCAGAATGGGCCTGAATTCTCCTGCCTTCTTAGGAACCAGGAAGTACATGGAATAGCGGCTGAAGCGCTGCATGACCGAGGTGATCGATCCGAAGAGCCCAAGGAGATCATCACGGTCCTTCTTGTCGAGCGCCGTGAGTCCTAACCACACGTGGCGTGATCCCACTGTGGACAAAGACATCACACGGCCAGCTACGGCGGCTACACCATGGACCAGATTATTCATCTGTCCAATGCAGCGGTCCACATAATCGCTCCGGTCTTCCTGAGACCGGGAGGCGGGGGCTTCCTGCCGAGGTGTAATCAGCAAAATCCCTAACACGCCCAGATTATTGGCCGCTGCGGCCAGCTGTGCCCCGAGCCGGAATATCTTATCCAGAAATTCCAGTGTTTCACGGTCACAAGGCAGCGGGGGCAGGGGTCTTCTCCCCTCCACCTAACCTGCTGTCTGTGGGAGCAGATGGGCCGCCAGGCTCTCATCGAGGGGGGGGCACACCGGGACATGCTGTGTCCGTGCGGCCCTGCATCCTGAGTAAACCTGCCATGCCAGCCACCGGAGCCCTCGTCTTCAGAGGGTGCCGCCACGTCGCCTCCACACACTGCCAAATATCTGGCAATGGGGCGAAACAAAGGTCGGCTGGGCTGGCTAAACCGGGCCATAAAACCCCTGACGGAGGCGGCTCACCGGTTTGGGTGGTAGCGGAGGGGGAAGCGGAGACCCACACGCTCCGTCGCCATGGCCTTCACCAGCGGGAAATCCTGACAGGCAGACCTGCGCGGTGGACCCTCGTGGACGCCGGACCAGAAGCGCCCGACAACTCCCGACGCTCATCTTCTTCCTCCTTGACAAACGGGGCTGCCCGGCCCGTCGGAATGGCGAACACGAACGCCTCCTCCTCGGCCACCTCCTGGTCCTCCATTTCGACCACCTCAAGCTCCTCCTGCGCCTAGTTGGGCGAGACATAATGCACCTGGAAATGTTCCAGGCGATGTTGGCGTCTGAGCTGCGGGAGCGCACGACAGGCACTACAGGACGGAGAATGTTTGCTGCCCTCCACCGCGTGGTCAGGCCCCAAACACTCGAAGCACAGACGGTGGGGATCAGCGCCCGCAATTAAGCCAGGGCAAGTAGGGCAAGGCCGATGTTCAAGGAATGGTGAGTCCATATGCTTTCACTTATGCTATCTATCTTTTACCTTTAGCTTCAGTTGTTGTTGCTCGCTGAAGAGAAAAAGGATGACAGTCTGGAGGCGTAGTCACCTTATATACTGTGGGCCTGAGTGCACGCGCATTCAGGTAGGCTCGCCCCGATTGGCCGGCTACGTTTATGCAACTCAGTAGGTGAATTCACGCATACTATAGCATGATAGAGAGTAGTACCCATATAGTCCAGTAGAGGGCGGAGCCTGTGTGATAACTAATTTAACTCACCACCCGTCCAGGACGCCAGTTAACCCAAATCAAACGCACCCAAAACATCAGCTGATTAGGTGTCTAGCGAACATGCTACATGCTAAAATGCCGGTGGATCCTCCTGTTTTCACTGGTGACCTTATTTGGAGTGTGTAAGGCCTCTCTGCTGTTCTTGCGTGGAAACCCAGTGACAGGCTGAGTATTGTTAACTATGTTCGTTATTCTCGGGTCCAGGAGAGAAGCTTTAAAAAGGAGACTTATTGAATCTCTGAGAAGGTTCAATTGGGTACTTTAATTAAAAAAGGCGCGGCTATGTTACAAACAGGATATTGTTCAGTCAGAAAAACAGCTGTGATCTAGTCCTCGTGAGCGAAGAGAAGAGACCCGAGCTCCTCTTTTCCAGCTGTTTTATCTCCTCTGCTAGCTCCTCCCTGCGGGCCGACTGCCGCTGCTGAAGGCCGGCCCTTCACGTAATGTCCGTTGTTTCATTAAACAGAGGATTTAGACATTTATACATTCAATATACTTAAACACACCTCTTATCCTCATATTCTCTTTCATCACTTTTCATTTAACACATTCTAAACGCTGTAATCAATACTCTAAAAAATACAGAAAATACTTCACGGCATTTTGGTTTCCGGTCATTCCGGATGTTATCACATGCTACTCACGTCTGTAAACACTAACTTTATTCAAATAAACTGTACCTTCGTTTAATATTCAGCAATAATAATATCTCTACGTCTATATTTGTAGTGTTAAAATCAGTAGGTTCCGTTGTACATCACTCCATGTCATTTCGCTACTAAATTCACCTCTATAAGAAATGGTAAATTAGCCACATGCTAACTGCTAACCGGAGATGAAAGATTTTCAGAATAAAGCTTAACAGCTGGTTGTGCACAAGAATTTCTGGTTTTTCAGTATAAAACAGCATTTAATTTCGATTTTAATTTCTAACAGTCCCTCCTTACACACCTAAAAGGTGTGTATTTAATACTGAAATCAATGAGTTCTTCATCTGAACTTTGCATAGTACATAACTCATGTTACAAACATACAATCAAAATGGAATGGTTCAATAGCCTTAACTTTACAAAAATACAAAAAATACTTTGACTGTGCTCAAACATAAAAGTTTTCCCTTGTGCATAACTTCTAGTGTTTACATTCAATAACATTCTTCAAAATAGCAGCAATGGCTTGGTATCAGAACATTTCTTCCTCCCTCCTTTCACAGAAACCATTCTCATACCACGCTGAGTGTTAAGGCACTTGTTTTTACAAAGTGAAAAGAAACAAACCATTTTAGAATAGCAATGATTTATAAAACATGAGATCCACCATATTAGAATAGTATAAAGTAATAAAGAATAAAATAAAATATCTTGATAAAATAAAATATCTTGGATTGGCAAAATAAATTGATAAATAATAAAAAATACACTATCTTGGAATAGTGTGGGTTAAATTGAAAATAAAACTTACACTATCTTGGAATAGTGTAAAGTAAATTGAATATAACACTTACACTATCTTGGAATAGTGTAAATTGAAAATAACAATTACACTATCTTGGAATAGTGTAAAGTAAATTGAAAATAAAAATTGCACTATCTTGGAATAGTGTAAAGTAAATTGAAAATAAAAATAAAAATAGACTAGCTTGGCATTTTATTTTGCTCACTTCTTCAAATGATTTCATCATTTAAATAATTACCTCTACTGAACATTCATTGAACAATCTCATCTCTGAACATCCATATCAATAAACATCATTCAAACTAACTCATCATTTTCATCAACATCTGTATACGGGGGTGGATCGTCCTGTTCTGCTAGCATTGGAAATTGTCCCCCCATGTGATATTGACCACTAGCATATTCCCGGTTGAGGGCCCCATTAATCAGTCGGTTTGCACAAGCGCGGATGCAGGTTGAGAAACAACAACTACACAGTGCCAATATCACAATCACACTTGACACAGAGATCAGTCCGTTCAGTAAGAAAGCCTTGTACTTCCCCAGCCAACCATCTAAGAAACCCCCGAGGGGGTTCTTCTCTATCCCACTGTTGTCTGCTAACTCCATGCTCAAAGTCGTGAGTCCCTTCAGAGCCTTGGTTACTGATCCATCAGGTGAGGTATTGTTTGGGATGAAAGTACAACATAATGTTCCAAACATTTTGCATACACCCCCTTTTTCTGCCAATAACATATCTAGGGCCACTCTGTTCTGCAAAGACATCTGGCTGGTCTTGTCGAGTTGCTCACTTAGTCCCTTCATCGCGTCCCTGGAGTGATTTATGAACCTCTGCTGATTGTAGTAGATATAGTTAATCCAGTCCACATTCTTATTTACGGTGGGCCAAAGAAAAATGGATTCGAACCCTGCTAAAATCTGGTTTCTAGCTTTAAACTAATCTGGGACTCCCCTGGGCACCCCTATGCTGTCCATGTACACAGTGGAATCAAAACTCCCTCTAAAGACTGACCTTTTGGCTCTAGTTGCTTTGGGTTGGACTGCCATGTTTATCAGTTACGCGGCCGTCATTGGTACTGCATAAAAAGGCCTCACTAGCTGTACCAGAGCACAGGTCCCTGTCCAATCCTGTGGTAAAACTGAGTACAGGGTTTTAGTGCCACAATACCACCACACATCTGTTCTGGGATACTGCCTAATGGGCATAGCTATTTCTGGGAGAAAATCCTGCTTCGTTAAAATCGTTGTAGAATTGCACAACTTAAGAGTTCCTACTTCTATACCTTTTAGGCATTCCCTTGTGATGCAATCCTAAAGTCCCTCGTATGGCATGAAGTCAAGTGGAATGTCATTCATTTTTACCACTGGATACTTTTGTGCAATGTCTAAACAATCTGCTGGGGATTTTTGTCCATAGAGTTTGTACATACAGAGCTGTCCTCTTGGGTTATTGTGGGCATTAAATGGAAATGGCACTGTTCCCAAACTTGGTCGGGCAGCCGCCATCTTGCTCTAGTTAACAGAGTAAACAACCCAGTCTAACCAGGAATTTGTTTCCTCGTATCCTGTTTCTACTGCTATGACTTTCTGTATAGAGGTCGTACTCAGATAGGTGACCAGTGGATTGTTCACAGATTTAGCAGGGGGTATTTCTGGTTCTGGTTTAAAAAAGGATTCAGTATATTTTGGGGCGAGATCAGGGATTACATCAGCTGGTGGGTCAATTATTTTCACTAAAATTGATCCCATTGGGTCTTTTCCAGGAACTTCTATCCCCATCAGTAAATGGAATGCAGTGACGTCTCCCTTTTTCTTGAAATGGGGAGTGAGTGCGCTTTTAAAAGCAATTATTATTGGATTGTGTTTGCTCATATCTCCACTATGGCGACCTTTGGAAAAAGATAGCTGAGACCTAAACGCCAAACCAGGGGGATTGTTATTTCCTTCTGCCCTTGCACTCCAATATACCTTCTCTGAAACGGGACACCATGTATTATCATCTGGCCGTCCCCAGTCCTCCCTGAGGAGCTCAGGTGAGCTAAAGGACTCTTGAGTGTTTAGAACGGTTTTGTCACAAATTATTTAAAAGATTATTTCCGCGGTACACCTTCATATGATCATTATAGTTATACAAACAATAAGAGAATACATGAAAAACAGGTATGAAATACTATATGGCAGTAAAACAAGAATACAGTTTAGTGATTTGTAAAATATCCATAAAGAAAAAGAAAATCTGTTTACAGTTCTGTTTCATATGGGTGCTGAGAGAGGTATCCATAGATCTCTTCATGTTGCTCTCAAAGTGCACCAGATTAATGCTTTCAACTTCAATATTTAAAAAAAAATCTTCCCGGTTGAGCATCCCCCCAGGGCCCCCTAGAGGAGGTGAGGACCTAGAGGAGGTGAAGACCCCCCTGGAGGAGGTGAGATCCGCCCCCCACTCATAAAAAAATAGCACTTTACCCTTGCCTATATGCCATGAGCTGGTAGTGGAGCCTTCATTGTAACAGTCATTCAGATGCAATTAGCCTATATAAAAGGCCTCAAATTGGAAGCACAGTCTGTGCCGTCTTTTTCACTAAATTCTGCAATAGTTAGATCTCGCCTTTCACCTAGGCCGAGGTCGATGATCTTGGGCTTAAAAAGGTTGGTGACCACTGCTGTAGAGAGTGAAGTCTGGTTGGTCCAGTGGATCTGTTTCTAAATCGGATCTTATCTTGAGATCCTTTTGGGAGACGAACTGACAGTCATGGGGTGTGTGCTCTTCCGTGATCAGTCCTGTAGACATGTTTGTTAAACCACTTTGGTATGTTATGTGGTTTCAACAGACTGGTCTGAATCTTGATTTTCCTGATTGGGGAAAATGTGAATGCCTGTGAATTGATGAATGCTACTACCATACTTGCCAACCTTTACCTTTGCCAACCTTAGACCTCAGAAATCGGGAGCAATGCAAAATTGGGGGGGGGGGGGGGTGCTAGTGGATCGCCGGAGCTGTTAGATTAACATTAACATGCTTATTGTAGTTGTAAGTGCACTGCCTTGCGGCCTGTAGCACCGTCCTTGATGGAGCATATGTGTGGGCTGGACCTGTATTTTACAGGAAAGGAGTGAGCAGAGAGTAGAGTAGTTGTCGGTTCTTGTTCTGTTTTCTGTGAATATCTGCCTCACCCTCAGACTTTGAGTTGTGCGCGCTACTAAAGAGACGTGTTACCATGGAAACCAAACAATGATGTAGCTGTATTAAAGTCCGAGTGGAAATAGTCGTGTGTAAATCTGATTTTGTCAGAAATCGGGAGAAATGTGGGAGAAATATGACCCCAGGAGGAAACCGGGAGAGGGCAATGAAATCGGGAGTCTCCCGCGAAAATCGGGAGGGTTGACAAGTATGGCTACTACTCCATGGGCTGTGTTGACTTTCAATGGGTGGCACATTACCACATGTGCAGTTTTCTCAATGACTTTTGCTATTGCAGCTATGTGTCTTGCACATCCTGTCTGGCCTAGTTCTATATTGTCTAATTTTGAGCTATGGTACATGAGTACCTGTCTCACTCCCCCTTTTTTCTGAAACAGGACTCCATTGACTATTCCACCTGATTCAGAAACATCAAGGCAAATATCATCGTCATAATCCGGAGTGGAAAGGTGTGCCGCTTGACTCAGGGCTTGCTTCGTCTTCGTGAAAGCTTCTTCGGCCAACGTTGTCCACTCGAGAGTAGCTTTAAGATTTCATTTTCCTGCTTCTTCAATTATGTGTCTCAGTGGTTGTGTCAAGTCCACATAGTCAGGTATGTATGTCCTGCTGTAACCTGTCCGGCCCAGGAACGCAAGCATTTGTTGCACTGTTTTGGGCTTTGGTTGGGAGAGGATGGAAGACCGTTGTGCTGGTGTCAGAGTTAGACTGTTTGAGGAAATCATCCTTCCCAGGAATGTAACTGTTCTCCTTGCGATCTGTGTTTTTTCTTTCTTCACTTTATAGCCCACATTGGCCAGTAGGATTAGCAATTGTTGTGTCACAGCCAGACATGTTGCTGCATCTGGCCCGGCTAGAAGTAAATCATCAACATATTGTATCAAAGTTACTCCCCCCGGTGGTTGCAATGCACTGAGGTCTTGTTTCAAAGCACTGTTAAATAATCCTGGGCTATCCTTGTAACCCTGTGGCATCCGGTTCTAGGTGTATCGCTGTCTTTGGTAGGTAAAAGCAAATATATCCTGGACTTTTGGATCTAATGGTAAGCAAAAGAATGCATTAGCTAGATCTATCCCTGTGAAATATTTGTGACCTGGATTAAGATTTTGTAATGCTACATGTGGATCGGGAACAGGAATATTAGCAGTTTTAGTGACATTGTTGATTTCTCTCAGATCATGGACCATTCTCCATCCCTTGTTTCCAGCTTTTGGTACCGGCAAGATGGGAGTATTCCAATTTGAGCCGGTGTGTCTGATTACTCCAGCTTGCAACAATCCTTGAATGGTGCTTCCTATTCCATCTATTTGTTCTTGCTTCAATTTGTATTGCGGGCGCCAACATGGTTTTTAATTTTCCACCAGCTCCACTGAGACTTCATGATTTACTAATCCAACATCATAGTCTCCAGTGGTCCAAAGATGTGTAGGCACCTGCATCAGCATTTCTTCTGTGTCCGGATGGTTTGTGTGTTCTCGGCCATGATCTCTGTCCAATTCTTGCTTCTCCAATAGCCCTTGTTCCTGGCTCTTGTTTCCAATCCTCCACATCGTCTGGTCTGTTGATCTCCACAAAAAAGGTGATTTTGTCGCCAACCATTCTGTGTTCAATGCAGTCTTTATCATTGGACCCAATGATCTGGACTCAGCTCCTATAGTCATGGCGAGTGTGACATGAGGAACAGCTTCTTCAGATAAATTGTACCATTGTTTTTGTTCTGGTGTGAGTTTTACCGCTGCTGCTACACCCTGCGGTCCTACGTAGATGTCTGCTACAGTCAAATCTTCCATCTTTCCCTCTTTATCTTCCATCCATGCGTCTTGATATTCTTCATCTGGTCGCCTTAGATAATTGTACGTACAATGTAGAGGATCTTGTGGGGGCCCATAGGGTCCCAGTGTATTTATCCATGGCTTCCAGGCCATGTACGTTCTTTGGACATGAGGAGTGTCGATTTCAGTGTTGATCAGGCGGCTCCAGTACACAGTGGTTGTGTCATTTTCTTCGTCGTTTTCTGGATTTGCTGCCATCATCATGATTCTCTGTTGTCCGTCGTACGTCTGGTAGAGTGGTATCTGGCCTGGAAATTGGACAATTAGCCCATCTGGTGTGCATAGAATTCTCGCTCCTGATTTTACGAGGAGGTCTCTTCCCATCAGATTTATGGGACAGTTTGGGGCATAGAGGAAAGGATGTTACAGGAGTTGCTTTTCAATTTTTGTAACCAATGGTAATGTATATCTCTGTACATCAATTTTTCCCGAGTATCCAACTGTTTTGAGGGTGTGATTTGAGAGTGGTGGTGGCTTTCCCTTTAATCTTGTCAAACAGGAAGCTTTGGCTCCTGTGTTTACCCTCATTTCCACCTTCTCTCCCTCACTCTCACAGGTGACCATTGGTTCATCTTGGGCTGGAATTGCGTCACCTGTGATTGGATCCTCTGGGCCCCCTCATACGTATGGACAACTCCAAGCTGTCAGAGGCATTTGGTTCATGTTTGGCACCCCTACTCCTCGTGGTTGTCCCTGGAATCCTCCTCTGCCACCACTGGGTCCTCCCCTCTGTTGATACTGCGTAGGCATGTAGATGGGTGCTTGTGGCTGTAGTTGGACAGGAGCATACACAGGTGGTTGCTGTACTTGGGGATAATACTGCTGCGTCTGGGTCTGCTGAAATTGTGTAGGATCGCATTCTAGTGCTTGTGGTGGGTTTTGCATTTGTTGATGCGGACACTCTCTGGACCAATGGTCCAGCTGACCTCATATGTAACATCCCAACTTCCGGAAACCCTTTCCTCTGCCTTTTCCTCGGAAACCTCCTCTGCCTCCTTGTTGGTTCTGCATCTGATTTCCTGGCGCTATCTGAGTTTGAACTGTTGGAGGCGTCTGTCCTGCGTTTTCTGTTAGTATTACCATTTCTGTCACAGCCAGCATCTGCCTTGTCATTTCCTTACTTCTATTAGCTTCGGTATCTCTCTCAGCCACCTGCATTTCCAAAAGTCTTTTTTCCAGTTTTTTTGTTTCTTCATGATCTTCCACCTTTATTTCCTGGTATTTGATGTCGTGTTGAATGAGATTTAATCTCCATTCTTCTGGGAGTTTAGCTTCCAATCCCACCACATCTCCCAGGCGTGCCTGCACTGATTTGGGAAGGGCTTTGATGACTGCGTTCTTCCACAGCATTGTGACAGCCGGCGAAGTGTCATGTCGTTCTCCAGTGCAGTCCTCCCACACTCCTTCACATCTCTTCAGGAAGGCATGCATGTCTTCCCCAGGCTCTTTTCTCAGGCTGTTGAGGGCATGTAAACTGCGTGTTGTTGGGTAAATGTGACGAATGGCAGCCCAATAGCTCGACCTGATTTTGTTGAACGAGGTATCATCTGGAGAGTTGGTGCATTTGGCCTTTGAATCCACTGCTCTTGCCTCTAGTCTTCCTTCTATCCGTCCAAGCAATGCCCTGTCTCCCAAGCACAGGTGGTCTTGGACAGTGTATTTCTCCAGACCATTCACCTTCTGACCTCCCTGGGTGAGTGGAGGTAGTTTTGCCACTAATGATTCCATGTCCCTATGAATCCATGGTTGGTAGTCAAATCCTCTTCCGGCCGCTATCAATGGCATGGAGGTATGTGCACCAGTCTTGGTTCTTCGAGATGTCTTGTTTTTTTTAGTTTTGGGGCATGTCCCAGGGTAATGTTGCTCGTTTTCGTCGCTACTAGTATTCTCAGTAGGAGATGCAAAACTGCGTTGTTGATTTGATTGTTCATGGTATGGGGAGTGTACACTGGTTTCCGACTGTGCACCGTCGTCTGTCACGGTTTGTGAAACAAGCAGGACCCAAATGCAGATATAAACTGAACTTCCTTTATTTCAAGGCTATGAGATATATGTACAATGACAAAAACAGAACACTCACCGCAGAACTAGTCAGGGAACAAGACGAACCGACCAAGACAGACAGACAACCCAGAACTTAAATACACACAAGACTAATCACACAACAAGACACAGGTGAGGAGGGAGGAGAAAACACAGGGGCCCAGGTGAACATAATCAGACAATTAGACACACCAGGGAAACTAATGACAAGAGGAAAACACAGGGAAAAGGACCAGACAATAACCCAAAGGAAAACATGACATGGAAAACAGCAAAAACACCCAAACCTACAAAACTATAAACGTGACATAACATGAGAATCGTGACATAACCCCCCCCTCAAGGGACGGATTCCAGACGTCCCAAAAAAACAAAAATCCAGCAGGGTGGGTGGAGGGGGTCTGGAGGACGGGTCTCGGGCGGACGGCCCGGGGGCAAGGCAGAGTCAAAAAAAGGGGAATTCGGGCGGACGGCCCGGGGGCAAGGCAGAGTTCAAAAAGGGGAATTCGGGCGGACGGCCCGGGGGCAAGGCAGAGTCCGAGGAGGGGTGAAGACCAGACAGCTCCGGAGGCCAGTCAGGAGCCGGTGTCGGCAAGATCCCCCATGGAAGAGGACACAGGACCGGCAGGACCCCCGGCAGGAGAGCAGTCGGTGGAATCCCCAACGCGACAGGACATGGAGTTGGCAGGACCCCCAGCGGAAGAGTAGTCGGCGGGACCTCCAACGTGACAAGACATAGAGTTGGCAGGACCCCCGGCAGAAGAGTAGTCTGCGGGACCTCCAACGGCACAGGACATAGAGTTGGCAGGACCCCCAGCGGAAGAGTAGTCGGCGGGACCTCCAACGGGACCAGACATGGAGTTGGCAGGACCCCCGGCAGAAGAGTAGTCTGCGGGACCTCCAACGGCACAGGACATGGGGTTGGCCGGACCCCCGGCAGAAGAGCAGTCTGCGGGACCTCCAACGGCTCAGGACATGGGGTTGGCAGGACCCCCGGCAGAAGAGTAGTCTGCGGGACCTCCAACGTGACAAGACATGGAGTTGGCAGGACCCCCGGCAGAAGAGTAATCTGCGGGACCTCTAACGGCACAGGACATGGAGTTGGCAGGACCCCCAGCGGAAGAGTAGTCGGCGGGACCTCCAACGTGACAAGACATGGAGTTGGCAGGACCCCCGGCAGAAGAGTAGTCTGCGGGACCTCCAACGGCACAGGACATGGGGTTGGCCGGACCCCCGGCAGAAGAGCAGTCTGCGGGACCTCCAACGGCTCAGGACATGGGGTTGGCAGGACCCCCGGCAGAAGAGTAGTCTGCGGGACCTCCAACGGGACCAGACATGGAGTTGGCAGGACCCCCGGCAGAAGAGTAGTCTGCGGGACCTCCAACGTGACAAGACATGGAGTTGGCAGGACCCCCGGCAGAAGAGTAGTCTGCGGGACCTCCAACGGCACAGGACATGGAGTTGGCAGGACCCCCAGCGGAAGAGTAGTCGGCGGGACCTCCAACGTGACAAGACATGGAGTTGGCAGGACCTCCGGCAGAAGAGTAGTCTGCGGGACCTCCAACGGCATAGGACATGGGGTTGGCAGGACCCTCGGCAGAAGAGCAGTCTGCGGGACCTCCAACGGGACACGACATAGAGTTGGCAGGCCCCCCGGCAGAAGAGTAGTCTACGGGACTTCCAACGGCACAGGACATGCGGTTGGCAGGACCCCCGGCAGAAGAGCAGTCTGCGGGACCTCCAACGGCTCAGGACATGGGGTTGGCAGGACCCCCGGCAGAAGAGTAGTCTGCGAGACCTCCAACGGGACCAGACATGGAGTTGGCAGGACCCCCGGCAGAAGAGTAGTCTGCGGGACCTCCAACGTGACAAGACATGGAGTTGGCAGGACCCCCGGCAGAAGAGTAGTCTGCGGGACCTCCAACGGCACAGGACATGGGGTTGGCAGGACCACCGGCAGAAAGGCAGTCTGCGGGACCTCCAACGACACTTGAGTGGGTTGGTTCGCCAACAGAACACGGGGAGCTGGCGTCGGAACGACAGCCATCAGGACACGGGGAGCTGGCGTCGGACGGACAGCCAACCGGAGACGAGGTGCTGGAGTCGGCCGGTACGCCGACAGGACTCGGGGAGCTGGCGTCGGACGGACAGCCAACCGGAGACGAGGTGCTGGAGTCGGCCAGTACGCCGACAGGACTCGGGGAGCTGGCGTCGGACAGACAGCCAACCGGACACGGGGAGCTGGCGTCGGACGGACAGCCAACCGGAGACGAGGTGCTGGAGTTGGCCGGTACGCCGACAGGACTCGGGGAGCTGGCGTCGGACGGACAGCCAACCGGAGACAAGGTGCTGGAGTCGGCCGGTACGCCGACAGGACTCGGGGAGCTGGCGTCGGCCGATGAGTCAGCAGGTGACGAGGAGCCGGAGTCGGGACCATGGTTACTGGAGCCGGCAATGAAGCCGGGACCATGGCTGTAAGGTCCGGTTCTGGAGCCGGAAACATGGCTGTAAGGTTCGGTTCTGGAGCCGGAAACATGGCTGTAAGGGCCGGCACTGGACCCAGAAACATGGCTGTAAGGTCCGGCTCTGGAGCCGGAAACATGTCTATAAGGTCCGGTTCTGGAGCCGGAAACATGGCTGTAAGGTCCGGTTCTGGGGCCGGAAACATGGCTGTAAGGTCCGGTTCTGGAGCCGGAAACATGGCTGTAAGGTCCGGTTCTGGAGCCGGAACCATGGCTCTTGGGGCTTGAGCTGCTAGCTTGGCCTTGCGACTCCTCCTCTTAGCAGCCGCCTGAATACTCCGTGGACCTCCATAAGCCAGACGAGTTCCAGAATATGACTCCTGGACAGGAGCAGGAACTGGGGCAGAAGCATGGGTTGACTGCAGACGGAACCCACCGAGGCGTATGGTGCCAGGTTGGGAATTGGGAGGCCGGGAGCTAGCAAGCCTGGGGCTAGCAGGCCGGGAATCACAGACAGGGAGGATCTTTGAAATCCAGCCAGGTAAGAACTTCACCATACCTGGTTTCTCTCTAGCCATCTGGCGCGCCTCCGACAACACAGCCTCCCGCTGCTGAACTCCGGGTGCTCTCTTCCATCTATCCGAGCAGTTAGCCAAAAAAAAGGAAAAATGTAATAATTCCGACTCTAACGGATCTGCTGGGCCCATTTCTTGGTCGGTTCGTACTGTCACGGTTTGTGAAACAAGCAGGACCCAAATGCAGATATAAACTGAACTTCCTTTATTTCAAGGCTATGAGATATATGTACAATGACAAAAACAGAACACTCACCGCACAACTAGTCTGGGAACAAGACGAACCGACCAAGACAGACAGACAACCCAGAACTTAAATACACACAAGACTAATCACACAACAAGACACAGGTGAGGAGGGAGGAGAAAACACAGGGGCCCAGGTGAACATAATCAGACAATTAGACACACCAGGGAAACTAATGACAAGAGGAAAACACAGGGAAAAGGACCAGACAATAACCCAAAGGAAAACATGACATGGAAAACAGCAAAAACACCCAAACCTACAAAACTATAAAGGTGACATAACATGAGAATCGTGACATCGTCATCATCATTTCCCTTTCCATTGGAATTGTCAGGAGAGTAGTTTGTTCGGCGTGTTGTTTGTGATTGTCCCCATTTTTTTTTTTCTTTTTTTTTTTTCTTCCTTTTCTTTGTCCTGTCTATGTTTTCCTGCCATCATCTCCTGGAATCTTTCCTCTTCTTGTCTTCTTTGTTTGTTTTGTTTTTCTGCCATCATCTCCTGGAATCTTTCCTCTTCTTGTCTCCTTTGTGTCTGACTTTCTTGGTAATCATCTTCCATCCTTCTTCTTTCTGTCATCCTGTTATCATACACCTCCTCTGCCTTTTGTCTTTCTTCTGCCTCCGCAACTTGTTTGTGTTCTTGATGCTTTCCGAACTTTTCCTGCGCATCCATTCCTGTTTTTATTGGTAGTAGCAGAGAGAAAATCGGCGTGTCCGAACCTGCCATTGATGATGTCTCAGCACCGGGAGGTTTGTTGTTGGGCTTGAATGACATAGGTGTTCGTAATGTGTTTTTCTGAACTTGATGCTCTCTAGTCATGTCCTTCAATTCTTGCATTTCGTGTTCGAAAATCTCCCGCAGCTGGTCAGATTTACTGTGTAGCATTCTTACTTCATAGTCCAATTCTTTGACACTTCTTTCTGTGGGGACTTCGTCCAACTTCAATATTCCTCCTGAAACATTAAAAGTTGGGGCTTGTATTGAGGTTTGAGAGACAAGGTCTGCTTTTGTCATGTAAGGAGGAGGTTTTTCAGGCAGGTTTGGATAGAGTTCTGGAGTTTGGATTACTGGAGCCTCTTCCTTTTTTCCCGTTGTGTCTTCTTTCGCTAGCGAATTTGCTTCTTGGGCGACGCACATGTTTGCCATCCCACTAACAGAATACTTTAAATGGAGCATCATACTTGTAACTTGTGCTTTCCTTGTCTCCGCTTTGTTCATAGCAATCTTTTGAAGGTCCATACCAAGAAGGGTTGTCCGGCTTTGATCCATGCTTGTTGTTCTCGCAGGTATTCTCCATTTTCATGATCAATTACAGCTTTTCTATGGGTTTTCGTTGGTGCTGGTTGATCATCGGCTGGATACAGTCGTCTCGTTTACCATTGTTCCAACAGTTTCTCCATTCGGTTCCATGTCTTTTGTCCAAGATTTGGAGCTGTTATAGCATCTGATCTGATTTTTATCCTTCCCTTGATATCTGCAGTTGAGCCTGGCTCTGCGTCTGGTCTCAACTTGGTTTGTTTTGGTGACATGTTCTCTAACTATTTATTAAGTTATCAAAGATGAAGCACTAATCCTCTAACTAGCACCTTCGTTGCTGTTCGTCCGAACTTTAAATCTGGGTTGCTTTTTTTTCCTTCTTTTTTTAGATGCTCAAGGTTTTTTTTTGTTGGTTTTTTCAAAAAAAGTTTTAAGTTTTTTGTAAAATATTAATAAAGTAAATTAAAATATAAAAATAATGCACATTTTAAAATATGAAATGTTGAAAATAAAAATTGTACAGTGTATGGTTTTGACTTTGAAATATGAAAATAGAAATCTTGTGAAAATCGAAATCTACTGTGTACAGTGCATACCGAAGTGTATGAAATTATGCTAATGTCACACTTGTGTTAGCTTCAATAAATTGCTGTTTGAATATTCTACAGTCTAGGTTATGGTATTTATGTAAAGTTTCTCATCTTATAATTAGAAACCACTTTGCAATTCTATTCTGGCGATACCTGTGTTTGTTTATAAACTTTAGAATTAAACTTCAGAATGTTAATATATCTTTCCCTAAGTAGGTGTTCCCTCTATCTGTGTAATAATTCTGTATTACCAGCAGAGTGCACTGTTGTAATTTCCAGCTCAATCCACTAGGGAATAGCTGTTGCAAAACTGACTTCTTTTAACAAGAAGAATGGTATTTTCCTTCTTAAAATGGTAAGAAAATTACACTATGGTTAAACAACACAGCACATAACCACCAAAACACATTTGCAAAGAGGAATATTTCAAAAACCGCCAAAACACATTTGCAAAGAGGAATATTCAAAAAACCGCCAAAACACATTTGCAAAGAGGATTATTTCAAAAACCACCAAAACACATTTGCCAGCAGAATTACTTCAAAAATCAGCCAATACACTTTTGCCAGCAGAAATACTTCAAAAATCAGTTTGGAGTTTTTTGAAAATACAACAATCCTTCCCTTTAATATCCAAAACCTGATTCAGCCTTCTAGTTCCAACTGTGACAAGAAGTATGATTTGTTCTTCACAAGATGGAGGTCAGGAAAATGCCTCGTTAGAGTGAAACCAGCTGCATAAGAACAAACAAAGGAGTGCTTTGAATTTGCATTTCACGAAATGTCGATTGCCCTGTGTCTGTTTGTCAATATGTGGTGAAAACAAAATGGCAACTGATTTTCCAACTCACCACGTGGCTCTCACAGGGGAGTTTTGAATAATGGCGGGGTGATATTTACTCTAACACTTCTATGTATTTTACAATAAAAAAATGAGCCTTAAACCCTTTACGTTATAGGCCATAAACCGAATCACGTAATATTTGACTTAGGGTCACTATATACAGAGTAAGACGCTAATCAAACACAATTAGGAGAATACCGTCTATCTAACGCACGAATGTCGCATTTCTCGTCGTAATCCACTCGGAATGTTTGGTTGTAAATAGAACAGAATAAACACTGATAAAGCATTAAACTTTACTCAGGCCTATTACAAGGACTTTTTAGAACAGCCTTAAACTGTTGCTCAGCCTTAAACTGACTCGCGATGTCTCCTTTATTCTAACAGCCTTAAACTGTTTAATGACCTTAAATCATTTACGTTATAGGCCTTAGCACTAGAACCGCCAGAGGTCGCTGTATACCTAAAACCGCCAACGGGTAAAATTTACCTGCTATTGATTTGCAAGGTACAATGTTATTTTATTTATCATACAGAACAATGAGTTTTGATCGCACAGGGATGACATTTATACCAATAGAATCTGTGGACTCTCAGCTTTTCAGATGACATAGTTTGTGCAGATAGCATGAAGTATAAAATATCGCTACAAGTGCTGATTTAAACGCTTGGTGTTAGACTTGTGTTTTGTTTAGGTACAAATCTCTCAATCTCTCTCTATCTATCTATAGCTATCTATCGATCCATCTGTAATGTTCTGTTCTATGGACATATAATTGTCTACATAAACAGACTACGCGGACTACTTCTCTCATTCCGAGTGTCCATCTTTATTCAACTGGCACGTAACCTGCACACATGCATTACGTCCTCAACGTGAGCTCAGTCATCCAAGATCTTGTATTCTCCAAGATGTTACACTATCTATAACTATATATCTATCTCTCTCTTTCTCTATCTATCAATATATCTATCTCTCTCTCTCTATCTATCTCTCTATCTATAAGGAACCGCAGTAGACAAAAGGCGTTGCTATAGCAACACGTCATGTTTACGCTGCATTTTCTATGAGGTAAACATTACCCGCTGGCGGATATGGGTATAAATGGCAATTTATTTGGCGATTTTTTTCAATCTGACTTCCTATTGACAATTTTTAACAACAGACTGTGCTATATAACACACTTTCAGGAAAAGTCACGGACTGTGAGACTTTAATATGTTATGGGAAAAAAGTTACATACAATAAAAAAACAGCAGCGGGTAACATTTACCCGTTGGCGGTTCTAGTGTTAAACCTAAAAACGTAAGAAGAGACACCTCCGTGAAGTATGAGAAGTATGATCAGCCTTAAACTGAGTACACACACAATTACAAAACACACACAAATTAATAACATGCAGGGTTAATAGAACAAAATAAATTGAACTCACCCTGCCTGTAACAAAGCAACGCCACATGTTGTTGGATACCAATGTTTATCAATTTGGGCTTGTTTTAACTTAAATTGCACAGCTATTTTCAGGATCCGCTGGCCGCCGTCAAACACACAGAACTAACATTGTCCAACATAAACTATTGAAGAATTCGATTTAACAGGTTTCTCCTTACCTAGTCCATTCGAGCTCTCTGTGTGTCGAACGGATGCCAGCGGCTCCGGCCAACAGCCGGCTGTAGTCTCTCCCGGTTGAGCGAGGATCACGTCAGGGTCACCAATTGTTAACTATGTTCATTATTCTCGCGTCCAGGAGAGAAGCTTTAAAAAGGAGACTTATTGAGTCTCTGAGAAGGTTCAATTGGGTACTTCAATTAAAAAAGGCGCGGGTATGTTACAAACAGGATATTGTTCAGTCAGAAAAAGAGCTGTGATCTGGTCCTCGTGAGCGAAGAGAAGAGACCCGAGCTCCTCTTTTCCAGCTGTTTTATCTCCTCTGCTGGCTCCTCCCTGCGGGCCGGCTGCTGCTGCTGAAGGCCGGCCCTTCACGTAATGTCCGTTGTTTCATTAAACAGAGGATTTAGACATTTCTACATTCAATATTCTTAAACACACCTCTTCTCCTCATATTCTCTTTCATCACTTTTCATTTAACACATTCTAAACGCTGTAATCAATACTCTAAAAAATACAGAAAATACTTCAAGGCATTTTGGTTTCCGGTCATTCCGGATGTTATCACATGCTAGATGCTACTCACGTTTGTAAACACTAACTTTATTCAAATAAACTGTACCTTCGTTTAATATTCAGCAATAATAATATCTCTACGTCTATAGTTGTAGTGTTAAAATCAGTAGGTTCCGGTGTACATCACTCCATGTCATTTCGCTACTAAATTCACCTCTATAAGAAATGGTAAATTAGCCACATGCTAACTGCTAATCGGAGATGAAAGATTTTCAGAATAAAGCTTAACAGCTGGTTGTGCACAAGAATTTCTGGTTTTTCAGTATAAAACAGCCTTTAAACTGCCGGCATGTTTAAACTACATTATACCATCAAAACATTGATTTTAATTTCTAACAGTATTCAGGTTGATGGGACTGGTCTGAATGCAGAAGCAGAGGTGTTGGTCCTGGATCAGATTGTGGAGGACTTCGTGGTGCTCAAGACTCTCAGACTGACGCTCAGAGAGGTGAGTAAAATAACAGACTCCTATATTGTAACTCACTGTACAGAGAGTTTACATTCTTATAGTTGTACCAGTATTATTCTGCTGTTGATTCAATAAGAAATGTCATTCATTTAGCAGCATAATAATAGTGATTGCACTTTGGTGTCTTTTAGATGTTTTTTTTTTTTCATCTGTCTTTTTTTGTTAAATATAAGTGAGTCCCTGCAAGGCAGTAACATATTTGTCATTGATAATTACTTGTATTCACAGGCTGCAAAGTGCCCTCTGTAGAACATTGAATCATTTATTGTTGGTTTGGACATATGATTTCCTGATTACATTGACTTTTATTTCAATTAAAAAAACAGATATAATATAATTGTATTATTTCTTTTAGCAAAGGTTTTCTTTATGGTCAGTTATTTTTGCACAATGTAATATTTTAGTACTCTTTCTTTTCCCCCCGGTTTTAGTATCCACTTGTACAAGAAACCTCAAGGGTAATGGCTTATAGCCCTCAATGACTTCCTATTGCTTTGGTAGGCCTTAGTCACGTAATTTGGCTGTGTTAATAAACAAGGTTCTTGGTTCAATGGGAAAACAAGCTGAGCAAATTAGTACTGATTAATTAGCCATTATCAAAATGAATTAAAATGTCAATTTTATGAGTTTAACTGTTTTTACAGGGCCTCGGTTGAGTCATCGGGCCAAAATACAGGCATAAAGAGGCAGCCAAACCGGAGCAATGGTCCCTGCTGGAGCCAACGTTTGGGCAGTGCTTTATTGTCGTACTGCCAGCCTTGGGGATCTGGCATGTCCCACCCACACAGATGAAAGCCAACTCTTAAGTGGCAGTGTCTGCTCTGTATGCACCTCCCCTGTCTGACACAGGAGCTTTACACTGTGATGGTGCTGATTCGTGTGTGTGTTTGCTAACATGGGATTCATTTAGCATTGTCAGGAGTTATATATTCCCATTTTCAATCCTTCGTTTTTAATTGTTTGCCTTTCTCTCACTTTATTCTGAATTCACAAGCAGCTGGGATAGATAAAGCATTTTAATGCAACTGATTTTTGCTTTTGCTTTTCAACTTGCCTGCCTTTAAGTTGAGGCAAGGATAAAGTGTGTTTAGAATGTACCTGCACTGTCTCTTCCCTCCAGGTCCTCCGGTGTGTCTTTCATTCAATGGTCAAGGCCTGCTTTTTAACATTTGTAAACCAAAATATAAAGGCTATAACTGTCACTTGTAAGTACAGAAATCTCTTCTTTTGTTCATTTCTCAGTTTGTTTGAGGCTCTGAAACTGAAGCAACTAACCCTCAGGCGGTCTTTGCATCAACTTCTGCAGGAAGTGACCCAAACTCACCCGAGATCAGTACCTCAGATTGATCAGGTAATGCCTGCTGCACTGCAGCTATGCAGAGCCATTAAATCAAATGACTTTACACTGCCTTAGAGTGAGATCTTTCAGGCGATTCATCAGTGATTCATTATCCAACGGATGCTCTCACAGCAGAGGGATCTAGTTTGCTAGATTAATCTATCTGTCATCGTGGTATAAGGAAGATATATGGGCATTGTTCAACAGAGCAGGGATGAAGTAAGGGAACGGATTTGTATTAGCACTGGACATGGACATTTGTTATAAGAACATAACTCCAGGATCATATTGGGAGTTAGGGGCTGCTGTTTTTTCCGTTCTATAATGAGATATTTTTGCAAACTTCCTCGCTTTTCAAAGCACCCCTACTATAGCAAAGCTCCAGCTGCTGCAGAATGACTTTCCTGGTCTCGTTTCTCTCACACTAACTGACGTCAAAGCGCATATCAGATGGTCTAGGATACTTTTTGAGGCTCACACATGCAAATGGTCATCTATCCTCCTCCACCCACTCTCCCTACTCAGGCCTACCGCCCTGCCGCTTCTGCTGCTTCCGTGAGACCGAAGCAGAAACAAATGTCTCAGGCCTGCCAACTCTTGTGTGGTACTTGTGTATGTGTTAGTGTGTGCGCGTGTGAGTGTGTATTCCATGGGAGCACACTGGGCTGTGGTTCCCTCAGTAGTCCTGCAGCGGCAGTAACTCAATACAGTACACACACATTTTTGTTGCTGATCCAAGCTTCTCTGCTTGCCACGATTTTTGGTTCAGTTGAACTTGTTGTAAAACACTGCCGTGCACTGTTAAATAGGAGAACATGTAATCAGCATCTAATGAACACAGTGTGCCCTGTTATGAAAGATGGTTATATGCACTTTAATGAAGTGGATTTGTTGCTGCAGACTTTGATTTAGCATTTGTATGGCTCCAAGTCATATTTCAATGCAATATTTGTTCTCAGGGTTTCAGAAAAGCAGTACTGAAAATATTATCTGAACTCCTAGTCTTCTCAACTATTATGGATACTATACTATTACAAAAATTATAGTAAATACATTTCGATGCCAATGTAACTCTTGCAATAATAGTTCTTTCTTTCTTTCTTTTTTCTGTGTCTCTGCCCCCCACCCATTTATTTGCCTCTAATGTAGGAAGAAAAGATGTTTCTTTGTAATAAGGAGCCACTGGCACTAGTTCCACTGACTCACACAGCTGCACCAATAGAGCTCTCCTCCCTCTGATTTACAGCCAGTGGTGGTATTATAGGTTTCTAGTTGTTTTCCAAAGTTATTTACTGGCTCTTTCAATCCATCTGCCTGTGTTTCTGCAGTTTGTGCAGAGATTTTTGTACTGTTCTACCTTTGACATTTAGTAAAACAAAACCTGATGTGACAAGATATTTTGCAATTATCAACTGTTGGTGATAACTTTGTTCAACGAACACTGGTTGAAAGAAAATAATAGTTTCAAAACCCCAGTGTTAAGTTGGTTATGTTGAATAAAAAAACAAAAACTTCAAGGGTGGATATTCAATGAATTCTGCTACACAGCTCAGACTACATTTGTATGTTTTAATGGACAATTAAGTTATGGCCCAACGTCTTTAAATAACTGTGGTTAATATGCTGCGCATGAGCAAGTGAGCCTAAATGTTGATGGGGAATGTGAAGGTGTCGAGGTCTATTTGAACACATGTTTTTGCGGAATAAAAGCTGAAATATGTTGCGTCTCTATATGTGAAACTATTGTATCTGACCGTGTATTTGAATCCATGTTGTGTTTAGTGTTTGAAGATGATCTGTTTATATATGATTCAGACTTGACAAAAATTAACTTTGAATCTTTTATATTATTCAATACTTAACCAACTTTTAAAGGACTCTACGTGCCTGACTTTGTGCAGGCACATGCAGAAACAGATAATGGTCTCCCTCAGAGAAAAAAGATTTTGCTACGTGATTTAGGTTAGATTGAAACAGTCCATTTTATGCTTCATTGCTCCTTATGAAGATTTACGAACTGTACACCTCAGAAGAATGTCCTCCCTCTCTGCAGATTCTTTCTGGTTGGTTGATTGTGAAAGACTTAAACTGTATTTTAGAAAGAGAACTTTTTTTGACAGAATTCATTTGTAGAGCTTGAAAGGAGACAAAGCGTTTGGTACACAAAGTCAGACTTGTGAGTCATGAGTTTTGTGAAATATTTATTTTCTGTAAAACATGTTGTTTCATCTTAGCATCTTGGAGTGGCATTTTAATGCGCATGACACTAAAATAATTAATCAAATAAATCACGAGTGTGCTTAAGCACTAATTATTCTATTTGAAGACACATTGTTTGAGACCTGATAGGTGAAAAAACAAGGTTTTTGAAACAATTGATAGATACATGTATGCAGTGTAACTTAGTGTCTCCATAATTACCATAATTGTTATTCATAATCATCACAAATTACAATGCCAAAGCGTTGATATGAAAGGCACTGATTTAAATGGATTGCAAAAGATGCAAAATAGTTGAAATTATCCCCGAGGACACTTAAATCAATAATCCCTATAGATGTAGCCACACTTGAAGGTTACATACTCGTCGCCTCATACAATGGTCACATCAAAAAGTAACAGGCATATTGTATGACTTCTTGTGTCTGCATTCCTTTGACCCAAAATTAATAATAAATGGAGTATTTCCATAGGTGTCTTTGTGACTTCAGTGGAGGAGGGTAGAGCTGTGTTTGGTGGGAGCCAAGGGCGAGCGACTTGTCATGTCAGGGGTATTAATTTATGATTTCCATCCCAGCTTCTGACCTCTTCACCTCCATTAGAATGCAGCCTTTGTAATTTCATGGTTAATATTCAATAGCCACTTGTCCCCTGTGCCCGCTTTGTGCATGTGAAATTTCTGGAGGGGGTGTACATCATTTTTTATTTTAGTTTGTGTGTTTGCAAATGTGTGCTTATGGAAAAGGAAACGAGGGTCGACTCCAGCATGGCTTCCTGCAAAACAGTTGCAGATGTCCAGATATGTCCTCAGTGTCTCCAAGGGCTTGAGTTGCCTCTCTGTCTAACCTGAGTCATTTGAACCCCCTCCGCAATACACAATTTGTATCTTCATGAAGGATGGCACACACAAACACACAGTGGATGAATCCTTTACTGGACTTTGCCTGGGACCCAGATTCTGACCCTCCTATTAGTGAACACTACACTCAGTCTACAAGAAGCAGCGGCTGGCCAACATCTCACACCCAGTGGTCATTACACAGGTGTGCACACAAGTATGCATGCGCACAAACACAGAAGACAGGAATTGTTTTCATCAGATCTTACTGCTGGCCACTCTCAAGACGGAAAGAGAATGAAAAGGGAGAAAAGATTAAAGGCAGGGGAAGAAGAACATCTCAAACAGTAAGAGTCCCCTGCATTTCTCCACACTCATGTGTTGGCCTGAACACGCATTCCTACTGAAAGGCTTTGGCCAGCCTTTAAAAAAACACATTAAAGGGCTGTTCTGCATGAGCACAGTTGTTTCTGTTTTCTCCCTTTTCCCCCTTTTTCTCTCGCTCTGCTCAACTCAGAGATCATCTAATCTGGTGGGGTTTTTGGGAAATTTGCAGATGCTAAAATATTTTTATGAGAAATAATAAAACACAGCAGGAAAATGAGCAACAACACTGTTTAAAACGAGAGAAATAAAGCTATACTGCTTTTACCGCATGGTCCCTTTATGTAACACATGGTCGACACTTTATGTAACACATGGTCAGTTTTTTAACCTACCTCTATATTGAATTTTATGTTATTTGGTTTGTTTTTATCTGTGGCTTCCAAGTCAATTTGTTTGACGTCACCCCACAGCACTAAAGGATGGGTTCAAAAAAACGTTATCAACACCACCCTTCAAATCCGAATGTGTTCTTTCGGTAGTATTATTGACGTATATTGTTTGAATATTTGTATCATACAATTGAACATTTCAGCTAAATATTTTACATGCTTATGCATTACTTTTAGCTAAATGCTTGATTCCTAACTATACTAAAGCATACTCAATTTTAAACATGTGGTGTTAATCAATTTTGTAATGCAACTAAGTACATCTACTCAAGACTTAAAGGTGGGGTAGGTAATTCACTTCAGAAACACTTTTTGTTATATTCCATGGAATGCTCTTAACATCCCGATAGCAATGAATATATTAAATGCTTTGAAAATAAATACATGCAAAAATGTCATCTGTGGAAGCCGTGGCGCTGTAAAAAGCACAACCAATTATTTTCACCGTCCCGGCTAAAATAACTGGATGGCCTACCTGCCTGTCAGCCTTCCATCTGTGCGCAAACTTATCTCGTGCCCTCATTGGTCATGTCATTGGGGATCTGTAAGGAAGTCTGAAGGAAGGGGCAGATTTTTTTCGGCTGCAAACTTTCAAATTCTAGCGCACTCGAGCTGGTTTCCCCAAAATTACCTACCCTATCTTTAAGGTATGTTATCATGTAATGGTGTGATATAACCATTGCTTTTGATACCTTGAGTTAAGTTCAAACCTTTGTTCTTTTACTTGAGTGAATGTAAAACATGGAGATGAATTCAAAAGAAAGCAATGGCAATTTCTTAGCAACAGTGTATTCTTTCACTGTTTTTAATGTATACATATTTTGCTTTCCTAATATTTTTTGTAAGTGGGCCAAGCAGTGCAGAAGAGAAGGTCAAATGTATAAAAACAGTTTAAGCTCCATCTGGAATTTCAGTAATTCAACACTCTCCAGGTGATGACTAAGCAATTTTTTGTTTCTATTAGATTCGTTTCTGCTACAAAAACACTTTTTAAAATACCAGACTACAGTACAACCCAAGTATTTGTGTAACCGTAATGCAATAAGGCCATAATGTAATAAGCTTGGAGCCTATGTGAAAAGGGAGAAAGAATGACACGTGTAGGCTGGAGTTCACATTGTTTATTCAGTCTTAAACTAAGAGATTTTAACGTGACTTCCAGGACAGCAATTCAAATTGACATAAAATGGGTGTAGTGTAAACAAAATGACATTATAGTGGACTATGGTCGAGTAACAACTAATCTAGGCTAATATAACTTTCAGAGGACTGCCAGAATAGGCCAGTTTTTTCAAACCAATATCCAAATGACGTCTTATGATTAAAATAATGAATCTTGGAAAGTCAACAATTCAACATTTTTGTAGTTAGGTAATTCCAACAAAAATACTGATAATACTGATTATGGACACCATTGAAAGTCAACTTGTTTTCTTCAAGTATTACTGTAATGACTGAGCGGGAAATATTTGAATCTGTCTAGTACAGTTAAAACATGAAATCCATATCCCCAAGCAATTTTTACAATCCAGAGTGTGACCGAAATGTAAGACAGTTGTTCATCTCTCTACATCCAGACATATTCTCCATCTCCAGACCAACCAGTCAGTGTTTTCAATCCATCAGACTGCCACCATTCGCAACCAATTACTGAGGCCCTTTTCAGGATGGACTTAAAAAGTATTTAATGATCAAGTCATAAAATCGTAATCAGACATCATTAAATAAAACTTAAATGATATGTTTACTGTTTTTCAACCCAGACGTTTAGTAAAATATCGTTTCACATGATTTTTGATGCACTGCACAACAAAGAGTTGACATACTCCAAGAGGAGCTCTTTAAACACCCAGGCTAAGCTAATTTAGGAAAAGCAGGAACTTCACAGGAGGGTTCGACTTGTTTATAAGATCTACAGCCAAAATGAGAGTTGCAAAGCTGTTCTTTCTGTCACAGGTAGGTTTCTGTTGAACTTTAACCAAATTCCATCTCTGCTGCAAACAGGAATTCAAGCAAATAAAATCAATTTAACATAATAAAATGAAACAGATTACCAAAAAGCATGTCTTGGAGCTTTCCATTTATGCAATCTGGATTTACCTTGGTTTTAAAATAAAAGTTTGGGGTCAGTGAGAAGCTGGAGCTGTGTAAGAATCTTGAAACTTGAGCAAGAGTGCGTGAGGTTGTTTTTAAGCACAGTCATAAACAGGCAATAGGAAACATGGATTAGTCACATCTCTGGTAATAATGATCATGATTCTTTGTAAAGGAACTCATAATCTGTCTAAAAATCATCAAGCCTAAAGCAGACCTATTGTTTGTGCTGTCGAATCAGTGGGTAGCAAACATATGTTAGTATTTATTAATATTCCAGTTAGTAATACTTTTTAGTTTAGTTTTAACACTGCCGGCTAAAAGGCAGGGTAGCCAGGCCATTGTCTTCAGTGGAGGCCAGTAATGCTATCATTAACTAGTTTAATCTGATTTACATTTGTCGATTTATCTGCATCATTTTTAATGATTGACTTCTGCTATTAACAAACCAGTGTTTTTATTTAGCTTTTAAATGTATGGATTAGCTTTGCATCCCCATAGACTATTATTATTAAAGTCCATCCATATTTCTTTTAGTGACATGGTTGGTCTGGTGACAGAGAACAGGTCGTTGGATGAAGCAACATCTTCACAATCTGCACTGGGAATATGTTGTTAATCCAAACAAATGAAATTGTAATAAATTCTATACACAACATTATATAATCCAGTTCTCCCTTCATAAATCTCTTTGTGTTGTTATTTAAATTGCATTATTTTCCAGGGCACTCCAGGGATTTTGAAACGTGTCAACATTTAAAACACATCCTTTCCTTTATAAACAGAAATTAAAGGTCTTAATGTATTTTCAAGTTGCATTTCTTGATTTCCAAAAACGTTCTGCTTCTGTGTTATCAGGTTGATTGGCAGATTTAGTGTATACTCTTAATCAACAGTGTTATATTTCAGCCCTTCTGTCTAAAAACTTGTCCAGTCAGAGGAAAACTCTTTGGTATTTCCAAGAAAAAAGGATTGCACAAACAGTATTTGATAAGAGAGGAGAGAGATTTGTATCAAGTCATTTTAAAATGCACAACAGATATGGGCGACATCTCAAGAGGTATTGAGTCGGAGAAGATATGCATCTGAGGATACGAGAGTGCGGGCCTGTTATCAAAAGCGTAACTATTCACACTGTGAGCATATGCATCTAAGTTAACATAATGTCGTGAGATTTTCACTCAAGGAATTAAATGAGATGTTGAGCAATGTCTGCTTTATAGAGAGCCCGGCATAACCCGATAACACAGAAATGTGATTTTCACATTAGAGGAGAAATGCAAATAGCTTAACTAAAATCTACAAAACAAGGATTAATAGATATTTGGTAAAGGCGAGGAATCTACTACAAAATGCAGGCCTTAAGCTAAGCTAAGCCAAGGCCATCTGTTCACATAACACAATGACAAAGAAAAATCAAACATGTTGAAAAAGAGATGATGCGATCCAATCCTCTTCCAGCCTTGACTTTTGTTAGATGATGAGGAATCCACTGAATCCAGCCGAAGCCCCTCAAAATAAACAATGTAAAAGTAAACAAGATGTGAAACATTAAATGAGGAGAGACCTTTGATTAAGAACTCTCTCCCTTCACATGTTAGAGTAGAGAATGTGTCCATGACGAATGCAATCAGCCGTTCACTCAAAAGTCACTTAGAGTACTCATTTAATTGGACCCATTTTCCGACTGATGCACGACACTCATGATTCTTCTCTGAATAAGACAGTGAGATGAATATTAACAAAAGGAATTCGTCTGTAGTATTGCCACAAGCCACCATTAACGTTTTATATTTTTGTACATTGCAATAAGAACAAAGACAGCGGTGGATCCACCACTAAGTGTGTGTGTGTGTGTCTGTGAGTGTGTGTCACAAAGGCCACTGTACGCAATCAAAGTGGAAGACTTTGACCTTGCCAAGGACAGGAGGACAGAGTATGTTTCTATTGAGATCTGAGCGTCCATTTTCCCATTATGCTGCTGCTCTTATCTACAGAAACACTAAAATCCGGTTAAATGGAGCCATTTTCTCATTTGCCTTTGGAGGTCATTTTTCATGCTTGGAGAACTCCACTGATTCAGACGGCACAAGGGGCTCCATTGTGATAATAGCCTGTTCTGCGAGGGTCCGGAGGCCCGGTCTGCACAGTCAGGCAGACAGTCCCAGACCAGAGCTGGAAATCCCTCTACATCATACATCCAGTTGTGTAGCAAGGGGCCGCAGCAAAGGCGGGAAGCTACTGTCCCATCGTTTGATCAATAAAAGAGAGGAGAAATCACCATTGACTGCTCTCAGCAGGTTATTGCTTGACAAACCTTGTACGAAACCTAATTCAAGAGCCAACTAGGCCCTTCAATAGAGTGTTAACCACAGAGCACAGGCAACAAGGATGTTTAGCGCTTCCCAGCTCTGGTGAGACACTGGTTGAAGTTGCTCCTGGGCTGTGGCAGTTTGTAGCAGTACTTTGCCCCCTGTGGTGGCAGCTGGGGCCCTCAAGAGGAAAAGCAAAGGCTGCAGCACTCCATGCAGATCTCCAGGCAGTCTGCAGACTCGCAGCAGGCGTCGATGATGCCACAGTCCATGTCACATGGCAGTTCACAGTCGCCACACTCCTCTGACGCACAGCAGCAGCAGAAACACGAGTCGTCCCCCGCACAGGAGCCGCATGTGGCACAGTCCAGCACGATGTTACACAGAGTTAGGAATTCACAAAAGAGGCAGGCCAGAATACAGTGAACACAGCAGTCTGCAGAGAAAGAGAGACAGAGTTTTATCATTGCCCACTCATAATTACTTTTCTTATGTCAATAGTTTATATGCTAATCCGTCAGTATTTTCTCTGTCACATGTCATGCTAATGAAGCAAAGAAATATAAAAAGTTTTGTCAGAAGTAGCTTGGCATCACGTTCACTGTGATAGGTCAGAAATGATGAAACATGATTGAGTAATTACTTCACAAGAACACGTTTTCCTTCAGTGCCAGGCTAAAGGCTAAGGATGGCCAATGTCCTGGTGGCATTAGTAAACTGACTTACCACTTTTTTTCTTTAATAGGAGTTAAAAAAACACATTTCTGGTCTTACAAAATCTTTCTTGGGAATAAGTTACCTCGCCCTCGCTGCTCAACCACATAACTCCTCTCTTCTTTTTTTAGCCCCCAGTATCAGTATTAGTCATGTAAAAGACATGACAGTTGCTACTTTTTAATTAGCGAATGTCATGAGAAGGTGGCCTTTTCCACATATAACAGTTACCAGTTGAAAATGTTAAATGCCATACTTTTCACACTGTGCCATGGATCTAACCCACTCACGTTTCAAAGACACAAAAGTGGATTTATTACAGGAATGCAGAGGTTAATATATTTTCATATTTTAAAGTTTGTTAAATTACTCCTTTGGTTTTTGATTAATATATTTCATTTGGCTTTTTAAGTTGGTAAAGATTAAGTACGATTTTACATTGAGTGGGTATGAAATATACTGTTAAACTTAGCTGAACTCTGGGCTGCTGCTTTTGCTCTTTTAATACAACCCACCAATGGTAATACAGGCAATAATCTTACAAATTGCAAAACGAAATGTAAATGATTTCTACTTCTGGGTCAATGAAGATGTGAAAATAGCGTTATGATCCTTCAATCTGACGAGACATATGAAAAACGTTGAACCTTGCTTGCTATCCATCCCTTTCGTGTTGTTGTCCCCCCCCCCCCCTTCGTCGGTGTCTGTATCTCACCGTCCTGTGACTCTGCAGGAACCTGAGAGCTGTTGCTCTTGGAGCTGCTCTTGCTCCTCTTGCTGCTCTGGGATGTGATGGAAGGGTTGGACCGCAATTTCTTGGTGTGTTTGGGTCCCGCCGAAGAGGACGAGGAGGTGGAGGATTCCCCTCTTGGGAGGGAGCCCAGCTTAGGATGCTGATGAAGGCCCCCGTTCCTGACCCCGTTGGACTGGAGTGTGTGTGTGCGAGGCGTGTGATGCGGACAGTGCGTGTGAGGGGAGTGTCTGTGTGCGTGGTGCTTGGCTCCGTTGCGTTGTTGGCCGCTGGGCTGTGTCTGACATGGCTGGGTGTGGCGGGCGGGCGTAAATCTGGCTGCTGGTTGAGCTGCGAAAGGACACAGGTGAATTAATTTACAATAGGCTGGGGGTTGTATGCATTTCAAAGTGAATACAAATTCAAAACTCTTCAGTTTAACTCAGTGTTGCTTTTGTTCTGTCATATAAATGATAAGCTTGCACTTGCACTTTTAAGGTACTTTTTAGTTGTGTCGAATTGTGATATAGCTCTGATGAGAATATATTATGAAGGCCCACATGTATATGATAGACTAAGACCCCGTCCACACGGACACGAAACAGGTTGCATCGGCGTTCGGCGAGGCCGTAACGGAACCGCGGAAACGGAGCCCTCAAACAATAACGGGTCCCAAGGTGGGTAGATCTACAAACGAAACGCTCTGGAGGGCCAAACGGCTTCGTGTGTACGTCCTATACGATAATTTCCTGATAACGATGAAGCCATAGCCCCGCCTCTCCCCACCTCTGCTGCTCACTGCTGTAGCATGCTCAGTAGCTACTGCTACGGAGAATAAACAGAAGGGCAACCAGGCAACCATGGCAACCAGGCAACCATGGCAACCATGGCAACCATGCTCGGGGGGGGGGTCTTCTTCGCTGCTTTTGGTGTGTTTTGTGGCGGAAGTACAGCGCCACTTACAGGCCCGGCATATGTACTACAGCGTCTCCAGCGGGTCGAGCGGCCTCGTGTGGACGGACACGTTTCTTGAGCCTACAGTATACTGTGTGGATGGAAGACTTTTTTAAAATCGAATTTGGTTTTCGTTTTTGTCTCCGTATAGATGCAGCCTAACACCGTAAGTATACTCACATTGTCAATTAATCTATACATTATTTTATGTGACTAACCCTTTTTTTCAGACTAGCAATCTAAAGGCCATACTTTTAGTATGCATTACAAAATAGAGACACATACAGCAAATCCTTCCATTTGAGATATACCCTGGTTTGAACCAGGGTATATTTTGACATGTGTGCTTGATAAAGAATTTCAACAATTATTTGTGTTCTCAGATTGAAGCATCCCTTAAAGCATTTAGGGATAAAATATGTATATAGTGTGCGAGCAGGCTTGCCAACATGTGTAGCTAATGCAGGTGATCACTGTACAGCTCTGAGGCAGGGCCGAGGACCCTCTAAGCGTGCGTGCAGACTTGTGGTGATGAGGCGTTGTGCAGAGGGAGGCTCTGGGAAACTGAGTTCAATTACAAAGCCTACCCTAAAGGCAAAACCTCAAGGGAGGAGTTCTGTATTTGCTGAACTGACCCCTGAACCTACTAGTCTAGACTCTTATACAACAATAAAGACATGACGGGCAAAAAAAGACACATGAAAAGAGTGTAAGAGAAGAAGACCAGAGTGTTTTTCTGTGTATAAGCTCATCCTATCAATTCATCTTTTGGAAGAATAGAGTACCTACAAACAGTGTGCACATTTTGTTAATCTTGGCTCAATATTCCACTTAGTATGTTTTACCTCCAACTACTTAGCCGAAGTTATGGAGGCAGAAAAGCACACCTTCGCTGCCAAACAAAACACACACCCTGAAAAGAAGAATAAAATGGAAGCCTGGTTTTTATATATTACGGTAGTATTTAATACCATCCTATTGAGACCCTAAATATTTTCTTGACCTGAAAGCATCTGGTGTCGAGAGACGTGGTGAAGATTAACAGGGCAGGTTAGACAACAGAGCGAGAAAAAATCAAAGCAGGAAGGCAGTACCTCTCAGATGCACACACACAGTGTGGTCCTGAGCTCTGGCTATGAAACACGACTGGCAATAAAAGCGTCCGTTCGATAACCGCGCAGAGACAGATAACCCATCCAGGCCTGTTTTGATTGGCTAAAGGCCGTAGTCACACAACCAATCCAGTGTTATTAAAGATTCTTTCATTCAGCGTTTTTCTAACTTTGCTCCAGATGTTTGGCAGGCTGCAGGGCCAGTGTGTGTGTGTGTGTGTGTGTGTGTGTGTGTGTGTGTGTGTGTGTGTGTGTGTGTGTGTGTGTGTGTGTGTGTGTGTGTGTGTGTGTGTGTGTGTGTGTGTGTGTGTGTGTGTGTGTGTGTGTGTGTGTGTGTGTGTGCATTAGTGTGTAGACATGTATGCATGTGCAGGGCTAGAGAAAAGGAGCCATACTAATCTAAAGTATGTAAAAAGTCAATACTTGCTTCTCTCCTGTGTTATGTCTCTCCCTCTTTTCTTACTTCACTTCATCTCCTCCCTTTCTGTCTGTCTTTCTTATTGCTCCCTTCTAACCTTTTGCACAATGCTGTATTTTCACTCTGAGCTGGCCAGGATGTAGGTCGGTAAGAGAAGAAGGGATTAGAAAGACGGGAGGGAAGCATTCCCACTGGGTGTGTATTGTCCAGGGGATTGTGAGTTGTAGAGAAATTCATCCTTTTTGTGAGTTTGTGGTGTGCATGTGTGTGAGGGTATGAACGCAGTACATAGGCGGATCTGGCAAGCAAACAGACAGACAGAGACGGGGAGTCAGGCCTGTCTCCAAACAGAGCTTGAGGTTAGGCCCACTCTCACACAAATATATGCATGCAAGGACACGTGCGGACACACACTCATATGCACATGCACACACACAGAAAAAACACAAGGTCCCTTTGTCTGAGATCAAGAACGTAAGGGAGAAATATGGACTGAGAAAGAGAGAAAACAAAGTTGGAGAAATGGGTTGCTGCCTATTTGGAGGAAGCATGGGTGTGACTCATAAACACAATGATTCAGCAGTGGGAGCTAGTTAAAAATAACAGCAAATAAAGAGCCAAATGACTGTGGGATTAACATGATGAGACTGGGAAACCACAGAGCGTGTGTGTATGGTGCTAACACAGCAGGGTTGGCCACTGGGGGTCCTGCAACCCTTACAATGTGTGTGTGTGACTGTTTGTCCATGCAGATGTCTTGGGCCAGTGAGCGAGCACCAGTGAGTCACCATCAGTTGAATGCGGCAGCACACACACCCCCATTCACACACCCTCCACCTCTTCCTTCTCTTCTGGCATCTCTCAGCCACCCTGTACTTACACACCTCTCTCCCAGACCAAAGATCTGCTGTTCATCTCTCTCTCTCTCTCTCTCTCTCTCTCTCTCTCTCTCTCTGTCTCTCTCTCTGCTCTACTAGAATGAGTCACCAGTATGAGTATGAACTCTGTCTCTATTCCAGCTGCTTTATCTTCCCGTCTACTCTGGTGCATGTTTGTCTGTCTATTTAGGACAGAGTGATGAAATGTAAATATATTTTTTCATCAGACAAAATCTGCGCTCCCAAATGCAATTGTGAATGTTGCATGTACCAGAAATGTGCCCCTTACCTAACAAAACACAAGCAAATAGAAATGCTTTTTGCATTATTAAGCACAGCAGAGGCTCAGTATCCAATCAAATATGTTTGACTCACGCTCAACACTGATGCACATTATTGCGGTTTGCAGTGAAGTTGTTTTTATCAAGGAGGACATGGGTCATTTATGATGACAATAAAGAAATCACTAACTCCCTTCTGAGATTGTCTTGCATAGTTGTGCTGTTTTTAATTGTGGGCCAAAAGTGTCAACTACTAAAAATGTGAGAATGGGAAAATGATATGTTGCTGGTGAAGTTTTCAATGAGTTTTTGCCACATGTTTGGCTCCTATAAAGCCCCCAAACCAACATTATAGCGGTAAATAGTGGTTTGTTTTGATGCGGCCTTCTAATGCATTGAAAAAGTAGCACATAGACTGATGCATCAATTACATTTGAAATGTTGAATTACCTCTAGATTAATAAAAAGCTACTTCATGTTAGTTTTAATGAAAAAATAACCACTTAGTTTGGTCATAGCAATGTTAACACACATTGAATTCTATCATACAATTAAAGGCTAACGAGGTTAACATAATGTGTATGTTAGAATCTGAGCCACACAACATTTCAGATATAAAAGTACTTGACAAAGTGAAAACTTGATCACTGAAGGCAATGGTCTGTTTGTCTTGGTTTTATTTGTGCTGACAGGTTAAAGATACCAATGCATACAAAAAAGCAACACACTTATCCTACAAAAGCCTCAATTTAAATGTTCTTCGAGTAGTCAAATCATACATACAGAACATTAAAATATGATGTGCATACAGTGACACAATAGCCAAGCTTTACACAGACAGAGGTACAATAGGAAGCTCTGATTTCAGTGTTATCGTGTAAATGACATGTTAACACGTCTGTCCGTCCTGGGAGAGGGATGCCTCCTCTGCTGCTCTCCCTGAGGTTTCTCCCATTTTTCCCTTTAAACTGTGGGTTTTCTCTGGAAGTTTTTCCTTGTACGATGTGAGGGTCTAAGGACAGAGGGTGTCGTATTGTCATACTGATATTCTGTACAAACTGTGAAGTCCACTGAGACAAATGTAACATTTGTGATATTGGATTATATAAATGAACATTGATTGATTGATTGATTGATTGATTGATTGATTGATTGATTGATTGATTGATTGTTTGATTAACATTTATTTTTAGTTTGAGATGTTGGAGCTTGTTTTGGCTCCTGAGGGTGGAGCTGCACTTCTAGCAAAGTGGAGAGACAAAGTCTCAGTTAAGTGTTAATTCATGACATTTAGAACCCAATCAAACCTCATGATTGCAAAGAGAAAAGGCCGAATTGGTATTTAAACAGCAGACTCAGCACCACTACTTGTTGTTATAAAAGGTCTACATAATAAGCCTAAATAAGATCTCAACGCTCAAAAGGGTTGAGTGATTGCAATTTGACAGATGTGTTCGTGCCTGCACAAGTTTGCGGAAAAAGCCGTTTCTATACCAGGAATAACAAAGCTGTGCACTTGGAATTAGTCTTTTGTATATAGATTTGAAATTTGCCAAGAACATTTCTTTCTCTTTTTGCTGGAAGAAAACATAAAATATGACCCACAATGCATAACAACAACTTGCCCAATACACAAAAGTTCTGGAAAACAAAATAATTGATGTTTTCTTGTGGTTTTTTGACATTCAGATACAAATGTAATCCCTGCAAATGTCTGAAAACACTCCATTACATATTTATTTTTGCAAAGTTTGACTTTGTTTGTGACTTTCACCCGACAAAGTCATGTAAAAACAGTGCAAATATTTCCTGAAGTGGTTTAGGCCTTTAAAGAGGACCAAGCAGCGGATTTGCAATAACAACATGACAAACTGCAACACTAATCCCTGACCTGAGACTTCCTCCATCCACCTCCTTCACACACGACTGACAGTGTCACCATTACCTCTACCTGATAGTACATGTCAAATATAGTGTATCGGTTTATTTGTGACTAAACGTATATATAGATCATAATTATATTCAGAAGAAGACAAGAGAGATTGAATGAAAAGAAAAGAGAGAATTAAAGCAGAGGAACAGAGATGGAAAACTGTTTGAGCACAGTGACTGTTCTCTAATTAAAGCCAATGACACAGCTCTGTTAGATTTCCCACCAACAACACACTGCACACCCCTCCCCTTTGATGACAAGATAATAACAAACAGCTCCTCTCAACATTTTCCTTACACGCACTTCCATGCCCTGATTGGCACATGCAAAAAAAAGGGTCTGTTTTATATCTGTTTTATGCTTTGATCTGATTTGGATCAGAAGATAATTTCAAACCGATACAAATAAACAAAGTGCAGGAATCATAAATGCTACTGTGATCATGTCAGTGGTGTATTATTGTACATGTCATTGTTTCCTCGTGAGACCAAAAGTGTGCAAGCATTTAAACATCTGTGAACATGTTTATCTTGCTGCGACAGTGGCGTCAAAGAAGGCAGGGTGTTCATGACACCAGTGACAGGAAGTGTGTGTCTGTGTGTGCTTGTGCGTACACAGTCACACTTGTGAACTGCTTTCTCCGTACATTGTTATCAGACAGCTCTTCATGGGCCAAGGGCCAGATGCATTCTATAGCTCTGATGTCATCACTGTGAGACAGGATGAGGAATTTGTTTTGGCTTCTGTTTCCTCACCCTCTCACTCGCAAACACATTGGCAGATGTCAGACAGCCATGACCTCACCACAGACCTGAGTCACAGCTATTCGGTAACGTCTTTACGCTCATCATAAAGCCTGAGGAGCGGATACTGCTTGATTGATGGGTTGCAGATCACACACAAAATATATAAACGCCAGACAAGCTGAGGTTCACGAAAGACACAATAACAAACCCTAAGTAATTGTTGTAGTGTTAATTTTGTCTGCCATTTTTTCTTTAGTCCCAGTCCTGCTAAATGTCCTTGTAAGTTTTTATCATAGTTTTATTTAACCTATATTTTGTGCATTGTTTATCTTCGACAAAAAAAACTTTTACCATGTTTTTTAAGTGAATGAAAAGTGTTTTTATTATTATTTAGTTATGGTATTATATTGAACAATTCATTTCATCTGCAGTAGCCAAAATGTCCTTATAAGAAGGCATACATAGCACAGCAATTGGAACTGAAAGATAAACACTCACACAAAAGAATTGTCATTTTGTCAACACAAATGAAGGGATAATGGCAAAAATATAAACCACATTTTAGTCTTTTTTTTACGTCAACAATATTGCATAGTGAAATATTGCCATCAGTCAGTTTAATGACATCAGATCTTTCATAGTCTCATCCTTACTCTGGAAGAAAGGTTGTTGAAGACCATATTTAATATTTGCAATTAACAAAATGATATTTGATGGATACAGCAGGCATATGCTGTGTATTCACCTGAGAAAGGGATAAAGAAAGGAAGAAATGTCACTGTTTAGTTTTAGTTCAAGTCCCGTGAATACGTGTGATATGTGTAAGTTGTAGAAGGCAGAGTAAAGCCAGTAAATGTTCATGGCGGTACATTTTGTCCAAGCCTACTGTTGCATAACCCTTCCTGCACAGCATATGGAGCTGGTGGGTTTCATAGATTTTATTGGGATGTAAAATGAAGAAGGGAGAGAGGCAGAGAGAAGTCTTCCAGAGCGAGCCTGAAATAGAACAGCAGAAAGGACAGGTAGAGGCACAAACATACACGGAGACAGCAGACATTCACACACCTACTTAAAACACACTGCATTCACCTACTTATCCATTTCCTCACTGAACTGCTGGTTATTCAGTTACCACAAACTAGCTATTACCATGGGACACGTTTATGTGTTTGTGCATGTCACCCATGGCTGGCCCTGGATTCCGGGAAAAAATGCTCGCAGTTTTGTAACACATGCTCAGATTTCAGCTTACTCAACCGTCCTCTCACCCCTTTATTCCTCCCTTTATTCCCTTACACAATCCCTCTGTTTTTTAACTGACAGGAAGGACAGATTTAGACCACCGTATGGCGTTTAAATTTGTTACGGTGTGAGTGGTCAAAAATCCAGACATCTTAGCTAGAGTTTTGTGAGGGTTTATTATTGTGAAGGTTGGTTTTCTAAGTGAATAAATGACATAGAAGAACTAGATTGATAATTAGGTTGAAATTCTACTTATTTCAAACTGGAGTGAAAGCAAGAAAAATATGTGGTGAGATAATAACATAGGCTTTGCTACAGGGAGTTAAGCAACTGCACATCAAGGAGAGTGAAGCCGTCTCTCTCTGTCTGAATCATAACCGTGGGACTTGTAATATGAGGGAGGGAAATGCGCGGTGGCGATTGGTGATATGACTCTGAAAGGAGAACTTCCAGGTGTTGGTACACTTCTGGCCAGCAATTGCAGCGGAGAGGTGCCAAAACACCCAGTGGGGAGTGTAATGACCGGACAGTTGGCGTTTTTGGGAAGTAGTTTAGACTTGAGTGTAAATAAAACCAAACAACATGAGACACATTCATCTCTCCTCCTGCAATTTTCTTACTTTGGTAGTAATTTTATGTTGCAGCAATGAGAAATGTTAGTGGAGTGGATTGGTCACAAAACACATTGCATAATAGAGAGCCCAAATCCTGGTTTCTGTTACAAAAGTAAGAAGACCTCATTGGAAATCAAACTGACATTTATAATAAACCCAATGACAAAAATCCAGCCCTGGAACAAAACCATTCTCAGTCTTCTCTTGTGGTGTAGTCCATCTGTCTAGACAGGGATGGTAAACCTTAACAAAATGATGTATAAAAACTGTTAATTATTTTGTTTAAGAAACCTTTACCAAACAACATTTCCCACAAGCCCAAGACTGTTGTTGGTTAAACATAATACGCTTGACAGCCAGTTGAGTGGTGAGCTTTATGAGCTAACAGGGAGCGATAATTTTAAAACATTTTTGCCATTATTTTGTTTTGGATGTTCCTTCATTTAATGCATGGACAGTAGAAGGGGACAGGAAAAGAGGAGTGAAAGGAATGGATTGATTTAACAACGCCATTGCCATAAATCAAAGATGTTTTGACAACTTGATCTCCACCTTAAACCTCTAGGTCACCAGGGGCCTAATTTATAAACGGTGCGTATGCTCAAAAGATGGCGTACGCCAGTTTCTAAGCAATGTTTGCGATTCATAAAAAACAAACTTGACGGGAAAATGTGTGGTCCTCCACGCAAACTCTGACCCATGCGTACGCACTAAGCACAAAAACGGGAGAGACGAGAAACTGCGACACCGTTGGCAGAAGGAAGAATGGAGAGAAATATGTGGAAATAATACCATAAATACAATGTTACCTCTCATTTATCATATATGAAGAATTCATTTTCAAACATTGATTAAAGCCAATCTTAAAATGATTAAACAAACGCCTGTTTGAGACTCCTCAGTGCACATAAAAACATAACTTGGAGAAATAAATATATACGGATATGTTATTTAAAACCACCTCGAATATGTTGTCTTAATGTTATGACATGTATTCTCATAAATAATGCGGTAAGCAGGAGGGCAGAATTACGTCTAAACTGAGGCCATTTTGTATTTCTATAGGTTGTATAGATACGAGCATGGTTTTAAATACTATCATGTTTAATCATGTTTTATGCCGTTTGCTAAGACTTGATGTCGCTCATAAAACACAGGAGGTATGGAATCTAAGAACACCATATATTTGGTAGATTTGGCAACTGATATAACTCAACACATTCGTTTTATTTCCTTTAACTGGTGGATATAGAGTTGCTGCGGGGGGGGGGGGGGGGGGGTTGAGGCGCACAGGCTGCGGTGGAGACGCTGCTCACAGCTGATCGACAGCTGATAGACAGCTGGAACACAAACCACCAAATTAAAAAATAAACATGAATTGACTCCACTCTGCAGGGATCCCCGATACTTTCTTACAGTTTCTCATCATGGGGGGGGTGTCTCCTGTCCCCAACACAAACACACTGACACACTGCCTGAGGAAGGTTAAATGTTTTTTGTCATTAACTTTTTTCGGACCACTTATTTATTTATTTTGGTGACGATCCGACCTCCATGCTGCTACTCTGGTTCAAACTGCATCCACCAAACAATAGGATTTATCTCCACCTCCCCAAATTAACCTAAATCTGACACGGTGTGAGATGTCTTTTTTAGCTGTTCTGTCGTCATTCCCTGCGATCTTCTTCATGCATTCAGTCAAAATGAATATTAATACGGGGCGTTTCTTTGACTATTTATAGGCAAATATGGGCGTTACGTGAAGCCCGCAAAAAGCTGCACTGCATTTCGAGTCGATTGTGATTTATAAAGGGAAACCGGCGTAGGACGTGCCGCACGCAAGTCCTACGCCGGTTCGCAGTGTTTTATGAATCGGAAAATGTCTGTGCGTATTTATTTGCTTTGTCCTACATAAGCAACCTTCCAACGTGAATCCTACACAAGGCTTTACAAATGAGGCCCCAGGACACCAGCGTAGACACGTATTTAAGTCATTTTAAACTGCAGATATTACAGTTAAAATGTTAAATCACTTTAGGGACATTAATGTTTGTGGGAGAGCGGAGCTGTAATGAAATGTATGCTTTTGTTTCTATGAAAGCTTAGACATTTGTCATTGTATACATTTAGGTAGATTCTCATCGACTAACTATCTTAGAATCTGGATAGTTAACCCCAGAAACTAGTGGAGCCGGCTAGCTTGAATTGGACTTTAGTTCTCAATTGATCAAATCAAATACTTTTTTTCGGTGGTTATCTTGATTATAATTAAATGACACTTGAAAATGGGAACATAATCGTCACACTATCAACTAGCGTGTCACTGTGATACCCTAACAATCCCCGTCATAACAACAAACGATAGGCAGAGATAAAATCCAGAGGCAAAAGAACAGACATGTTTTTTATTTCAAGTGTTCAGAAATCCTAACCTACTTAGCTAACAATGTAGATATTTCTGTCTGTGTGTGATTACCTGACCTATTTCTTCAGGGTGTTCAAATGTATTTGTTAAAGGTCAGGGCAATGTGACTCATCAAACCAGTGATCGGTACTGGAAACAAAACTCTCACAATGTGTCTCTGAGTATGAGTTCATATGTGTGAATCTGTGTGTGCAGTTTACTCACATGTAATGCTTTTGCCGGGTGTTGTGAGCTCCGTGTGTGAGAGGCGGCTGCTCCACTTGTCTTCATCATCCCCTCGCAACCTTTCTGGGGTGCCATTTAACCTCAATATGAGGGGCTCAGTATAGGTGTGGGCCTCATCTGAAAAACAAACCAACACAGATGCATACACAATTAAAAAAACAAAAAGTTTTCTGTAAGATCACACATGTTTATGTTTAGTTTATTTAAAGGTTTTTTGAGGTTCATGTTCCTGGGTGACTACTGCTTTCCATGCGGATATTATCGGATATCAGCAGCAAGCTGTTTTCCCGCTTGTAGTAAACTTGTCTACACTCATGTCATTTCCCATCTACTAGCACTTAATTAATTTAAACCGAGTAGTTCTGCTGACTTCAACAAAGCAGAAGATTTTGTCTGTATGTGTGTGCTCTGTCCTGCACTTGCATCTGGAAGCAGTTAAATCCAACCCCTTGGGACTGTTTAGGGGTCTATGTGTATGCTTGTGAAACCTGAAATCTGTGTGAGTCTGTGTGTGCTGCGATTGTGTTTAAGAGTGGGTGTGTGTGTTTATAATGAACAAGGAAGACGACATACACATTATTTAAATACAGTAAATACATGTCTGGGTGTTTTATGTGTTCACCGGTACCATGCAGTGCTCTAATGAAGCTGTTATTATGTGCACACAGACACACACACGTATATACTAACATACATACATACACACCACACAGAGGCCTTCAAAGCCACGCAGGCTTGGGCCTCTGAGAGGTGCAGACTCATTCCTGGGCAAATGGGAGCCAGCTGGGTTTGATAAACACACATACACACACTCACACACACACACACACACAAACCAAACCACGTCCTGTGCATGGACTCAACACTTCCCGGCTATGTTTATTTACTCTATCCACTCTCGCTCACTTCTCTATCTGTCCTCTCTTTCCTGTCCCCTGCCTCTCGTCTCCAGCTCAAATTCCCTCTCTGCTCTTACAAATAAATTCCTTCACATATTTGGCATCACTCCATAGATTAATTCCTACTTTCACGGCTAAACCTATGCAGTATGTCAATGTAGAGGTCTCAGCTGTAGGGTGCAGTGAAAGAAGGGATGAAAGATTCAAGAAAACGCTTAGCAACAGTTTATTTAAAAGAAGAAAGTGATTTCTAGAGATTAATAGTTGATAGAATACATTTATCTGGTTCTGAAATTGTGTTTCTCCAAATATTACTTCTGTATCAGGGGAATCAAACCTCTCAGGATCAGGATGTCATCGGTATCAACCAGGAAAGTATGAACCTCAGTCTATTTATTCTTTTGGTAGATCAGTGGAAAAATATACTGTAACTTTTTTCAAATTTAAGGTAATTTGCTTACGCATTTCCTGCTTTTGTCTGTTTTATACAACTGATGTGTTTTTTTTCTTAAAATGTTGAGACATTTGCAGACGTCCTCAGATAGACATTGTTCACGCTTTTCTATAAATCAATAGACCATTATTCAATAATCATTAATCGATGATGTTGATAGTTTTTGGATGAAGTTTCTATTTTGTTTTTAATTATAAAAAAATGGTGTAAAGTGTAAAATGTTAGACTCCATGAGATTTACTGTTTGCCATAATTGTAACAGTGTCTAATATCATGACATACAAACAGGGGAAAATCTGTGATAAACAATGGAATCTTTTTTACTGAAATGACTGAAAAATACCTACACTGATATCAAAGTGGGTTTTATAGCAACTAAATGTTCACCTATTGTAACAATGACCAGGCCTCTATCAGATAAAGCATGTGGTACAGGTTGAAACTACATGGTGCACCACACTGCTTATTTTAGACAATCTAATCAGACATACCGAAATGCAGTTTGTTGCATCTTTTTTTAATACTTTCACAAGGCAACTACCAAATTGTTGCTAATATTAGTTTAACACAAACCAGGAACGGTACACTTCCTAATGGACAAGCACAAACTTTTAAGCACAGCATTCATTTACTCGCAAACCTCTTGTTCTTTGTTCAAATCGTGACTTTTTTATATAAATTCATAAAGCTCTGTCTGTCCAGCAAAAGTCCTTCAAAGGCTTGTTCTTCAAGGCAAAAGGATGATGAAAAGAGATATCTTTTATGTAAAAGCATTGCGCAAAAGGCTTTATTCTTATTGAAAACAATTACAAAAAGCAGCCGCAAGCTGCTAAAACTCACTCCGTTTGATCAAGACCTTTCTAAAGAAACACTATCCATATTTTCTTAGAAAACAAAGTCAATCAAAGCTACTTGTATGAATCACTTGGTTATGCAAGGTGGTCTAACCTTGATGAAGAGAAACAGTGTTTTAAGCATTGGATGTTTCGTGTGTTTGCCTTCACTTTTTATATGTGTGTGTGTGTGTGTTTGTGTGTGTATATGAGGGCATTTTTGCGTGTAATGGGATCTCTGTGGGTTTGAAGTTGGAGGAGACGTAAACAGGACCTGGATAGATGGGAAGCACTTCCTGCTTATCCGTTCTATTACACAAACCCAACACATATACCTGTACACAAACATAAAACACATATTACCTTCCTATATGTATTAACAGCTCTCCACAAACACACACACACACACACACACACACACACACACACACACACACACACACACACACACACACACACACACACACACACACACACACACACACACACACACACACACACACACACACACACACACACACAGCTGTCTCTTGCATGTGGAAGCCATTTCTAAGGCCCATGTTGTATCCATTAGTTTCAATCAGTCAGCTTCAGATATGAAAGCCGCTAGTGAGAACCGTTGCTCGCGACACTGCCAACATTTTGTCTAGTTAGTGTATTATAGGTTGTGTATGTCACTAGCAACTATATATGTCCATCTGTTATTACATCCATTCACCCATACATCCTTATTTTACTTTCCTGTAATCACTTTGGATAACACTCAGCACTTATTCCAAGGAATATGGAAAAGACAATATATGTAGCTCCGTGCATATTGGTTCCATATTCTTACATCTGTAAAGTCATGTATTTTTGAATATCTCTCTAAACATCACGTTAACCATAATCAGTAACCAACAAGCTTGTCAAAATCCATCAGTTAAAATCATCCATTGTTCTAGCAGCTGGTACCCATTTATAAATATTAAAGATGGATAGAAAAAAGTAATATATCAAAAGATGCTGGCAGGCAACATTTGAGTTTAATGAGATTTGGCAGGTTTTTGTGAATATTCAGATCAGTAATATAATTAAAACAAAAAGTGCTTTAGGTGGCATTTATCGGTTATAGCTCTTCTCGTGCTGTTTTGGTCACATTCTCTGGAAGCTGCATTTGGGGGCAATTATGTCATTATCAAAGCCACACGAGAGCCCAACTTCAGCAAACCACAGGAAAGGAAAGGTCTTCTTCAGTGTAATAGCCATGACTCCACACAACAAATTAGTTTAAAAAGATCCCTCAATTACTGAAAATTATATATTTAGCTAAATAGGACAACAATAGTGTAAACGCCTTGGAAGTGTGACAAAGGTAGTAGTCGAATTAGAAGTAAGGATACCAGAGTATTGCTGCCATGTTTGGAAAAGTCAAAGTTGATGATATTCAATAAATATGTCCATGAAGTATCAGAATATGTGTTTAACACCTCCACATTGTAATGACTATGTGGTAATAATCTGTTTGGCTTAACCACTTGATAGTTGCATGTTATGAGTCCTTATTTAGACTCCTACTGCCGAGCACTATGGGTTAAATGAGTTTAGGTCTTGTGACTGCAGTCAATGTTTTTCCCCCTGTAAACGTTTAAAACCACGATTGTTGGAGCAAAACACAACCCCATCAAAACCCCTAGTGCCATCCAAGCAGGCCTTAGACCAATTGTGTGTTGGCATCAGCATCAAACCACTGAACCGCCCGACCTCAGAGACATTTCTGAGATCTGAGAAAGATGAGCCTCTAATTCGAATCAGACCAGAGCAATCAAGAGCCGCTGAGGAGAGCTGGCTGTGTGTTTACACATGTGTATTTGTTTGTGCATGCTTGCTTGTGTTCATGTATGTGCTTGTGTTCATGTGCGTGTTCGTGCTTGTACACGTCGTTTCAGTGAACCTGAAGGGCGATCCAAAAGAATTGCAGTCTTCTAGAAAACAAACTGTTAACTATTCAAACAAAAACATGTGGATACACACAAACACACATATACTCACACACACAGATCCATGCTATGCTAGCTGGCAAAGGATGTGACAAATCCTAGATCACCTGAAGGGGAGCAGAACCTGCTGTTCCTCTGGGTATGATCTCTGAGGGGGAGTGCTGAGCTGAGTTTACCTTCCGCCTTTCAAACTACCTCAACCTACGACTTCACTTGTACTTCTTTAGAGGCACAGGTTTCTAATGTGCAAAGGAAAGAAGCTGGTCTCTTAGGTGTGTACATCCCTTTGGCAAAGACATACGGTACATATACACCCACCAGCCACAAACAGGGAAACAGGCATCCAAAATGATGAGTTAATCCAGTGAAACTTGCACCGTGTAGTGTGAATGTTAAGATGCAACTCTGTTTAATATTGTCAATATATCAATGTCTCTGTGTTGTGTTTGATCATACTTCCAAGTAGTACAGGAACAATCAGTCAATTAGAAGAAACAACCTTTTGCTAATCAGTTAGTGATGAGTCACAAACTGATTTTAGATACCAAAATATGAGAGGTAGGTGCTTTACTATGTTGTATAATAAATATTTATGTGAAAACTGTCTTGAGCATTTCATGAAACATTTGATACAAGAGAGGTTTATGTATCAATATAAAATACAATATACATAATTGTATAATCATGAAAACAATGTTATATTTTTTATGTCTAGTATGTGTAATATACTCACTATTCAGTAATAACAAACTTTAACTATATATTATGATAAATCAAAAACCATAAATATGTAAAAACACAAGTGCTATCTTTAGCTAAAAAATAAGTAGTTTATTTCACAATTCTCTAACATAATAGATTAAATAAGTGATCAAGTAACCGTAAAAATACAATTAGCAAATAAATCAATAATACAAATTATTGTTACGGTTGCAGCAATCACTTAGAAGCACACTATTCAGGCACACAAATGGGTGCACGCCCTGCTGACTCATCTCTAAAAACATAAAGATAGAGATAAGAGTCGAGAGAATTGGAAGGAAGATGGCATGAGATGAGGTGAAGAGCAACGGAGCAGAATAATGTTCAGCAGAGCGCAGTTAGTGGGGACGATGCAGTAGCAGCTCTCAGGCCAGCAGTAATGACTGGAACTGATTGAAACCACACACAACCGCTGGGGTTCAGACCAAAACGAAGGAAAATACAAAGAAAATAACACATGACTACAAAACCGTTTTCTATCTGTATTCCTCAACAAATACACACATCCGTACACACGCACACTCAAAGGAAAAGGAAAGAAGGGGCAATTGTTTAGCTGCAATCCTGTCTAAAGCCCACACACTCACTCTCACACACACACACACACACACACACACACACACACACACACACACACACACACACACACACACACACACACACACACACACACAAACACACACACACACACACACACACACACACACACACACACACAAACACACACACACAAACACACACACACACACACACACACACACACACACACAAACACACACACACAACACACACACACACACACACACACACACACACACACACACACACACACACACACACACACACACACACACCACGCACACACACCCCCAGTGCAGATTGCAGCGCTGGAATATGTCCAAAATCAGAGATTATAGCTGCTGAGAGAATGAAGCCGTGTAAGCTCATTAAAGACAAAAACTGTCTGCTGTTGAACAGGCTTAAGGGGAATTTAATTGTGTTACTTTGTCTCTGAGATTCCTCTGGTTCCTGGGAACACACTGCTGTTTGCTATACTGTTGCATTACACAGGGAGCCTAAATTAGGGACACCACTATTGCATAAACACAAACTCCTCTTTTTTTGTTTACTGTCTCATCAAGATGTTAATCCGTGGGAAAAACACATTGCAAAAGACTGCTATATTGTTTCCATTTGTGTTCACTTCAATGGTTAATTTCTTTAATTAAAACATGTTGGAAATATTTTCCTTCTTTGTTTATAATTCAACAAGAATTGTGATGTAGTTAGCAGTATACTAAAAGCAGCAGAAAGGCAGAACTTAGTATATCTTGATATCTGTGAATGTATCACAAGATATCTCATTATCAAGATATTTGGCATATCTTCTTCATGTCGTGCAGCCTACTGTATAAGTAACACTTTCCCTTGGGGTACAATACAAATTGATCTTATCTCATTGCCCTGCTTTGATGGCAAGCCAATATCAGAGGTCAACATTGAGTTATTAAAGTTATAAATATTTGTTAAGTGTTCTCTTATCTAGGGCTGCACGATTTTGGGAAAAAAAGGTAATTGCGATTTTTCTGACAAATATTGCGATTTGATTTGCGATATTTGTTTTTAAGCGACCCAACGGAAGTTTATTGTAAAATGCGGCCATATCTCCGGCTAGGAAGGTTGTATCAACATACTCCCGTTTCTAGCACCCCCGCAGCCCGAGCTACGAGTGAAAGAACTAAACTTACATGAAACTTCCGTTGGGTTGCTTTAAAGTCAAGCTTCAGTTTAAGATTCACCCTGTAATAGAAACATGTGATGGAGCATTACTAAACTGACTCAGATGGTTTGTTTCACCAAACCATCTGGAAAGCTCCATTGGAAGCCATTTGGAAAAGGCAGGCACTTTCAAAAATACTTGGCAGGTGATTGGATCAATCTGTCTATCACCTTCTATCATGGGCCACATCTGATTGGTTAACAATGGCTGCTACATGTGGAGCACAGCACTTCTGATTGGCGTGGATGAATGACACACAAGAAGAACAAAAAAAAAACGTTATAAAAAATCGCAGGCTTTGCAATTTGATAATCGCATCATTTAAAATCGCAATTTTGATTTAAAATCGATTAATCGTTCAGCCCTACTCTTATCTCTATTATTCTAATGCATCAATATTGGCCTGAAGGGCAGTATTGGTATACATACCATCTCTGTAGACTTACACTGGAAGAGACAACAACCACATACTTGAAGAGTTAACCTTCATACCTGTCACTGAAGCAATAGGTGTACAGTAACAGGCCTCTGGCTCAAGTGTCTCAACAAGACAGACAGTTTGCTGGGTGGTTAGTAATATCAAATCATGCTGACACTTTCTGTCAACAGCAGAAAGAGAGAGGGAGAGAGAGCAGGCCACCAAAGCAGACGCAGCAACGGTTTCTCAGATGTTTGCGAGGTGGTAAAGTTAAAAAAAAAGAAGCACGCTCATTTGCGTAGCTCAAATATGCTGTAAAATGCCTCAAATTGCTCCTAGTTTATTTCTATCCCTGGGAGAAACCAAATTAGACACAAGCCCCGACAAACCTCAAGTACTAAAAAGGGACAAGTAGGCAAATAGCTGCTTCTGCACGCTAGAGTGAAGAGCGAGAGAGAGATAGAGAGGGATAAAATGCATCTAGTTTAAACTGTAACACATAGGACATTTGTTATTTGTATTCTATGCACTAGGTAGCAGGATAAACAAAGAGATCTAGAAATCATCTAAACCATGAAAACACGTCAGTTTGGCACAACATTGAACGTAATGCTGAGCATATTATCTCAGGAATAAATAATGCCACTTCTAAAAGTAACATTAATTGATAACAGCTAAAAACAAAACATGTCAAACTTCTTGTCCGACGGCGGTCAACTTTACGTTTTTGGAACATACTGTATCAATGATACCATAATGCCTGTTGACAGCTCTGCACTTTTGCTCCTTACGCTAGCTTGGCATACTAAAGGAATAAGGTACACAAAGCCGAAATCTTGGTGGTCCTGATACAAAAAATTAAAAGGCAGTATGATGTGCTTAGAAATGGTACAGAGATATTTTAACTACCAGCTGTCAGTCAACTATGCTTTATTATTAAAGAGCAAATAACTGCAAGCGACCTGACTGTAATCGTCTTGATGGGGTCAGCTAATACTAAATTGTTTATTTGGAGAAAGACTAACCGCTATGTTTGTATTTCTGGGCAGAAAAACAACTCATTCAATAACAGTGGCTTTCTTTTTCTTGACTAAAACATTTTTAGGTGAGTGTTAAAAGTACAGACTAGTTTCCCATCCAACATATTAACTAAACAACAGCCAAAATCTTCATTTTCTTTGGCCCGCTTGCAATTAAACATTAAAGAGCTGCAGCTGGCTACAGCTGTCTTGAAACTGCTGACATGAACAAGCTCCAAATACACATTCTATAGTTCGAGACACAGATAATAATGGCATTCATAGAATCATAGCTCTGGTGATTTGAAAAGAAAGCAACTCTCGTACTGTATGCAATTGCAAGAGAAAAATACATTCTTCCTCAGCCCTAATGCAGAGAGTGACAGAAAGACAAAAGCAGGGAAGTGGGCAAAAAAAGACGGTGGAAGAGAAAAAATAGAGTGAGAGAGATGCCAGTGGTGAAAGAGAATGAGGGAATCAGCATGTGGCGGTACAGTAAGAGGCTACTATATAAACAGACAGCCTCATTGCATCTAAATGCCTGAGTGATAGCAACACTCACAACAGTGAGAGGCACACATCTGTCAACACACACACACACCACTGTTCAATGACCTTGTAACGACTGAAAAGAGCTTTATTCTTTCACAGCAGCAAATACGCCTCTTTAAATACGGGCTGACAACTAGGGCTAAAACTCAAACTGAACTCATTTGGTGCATTGTGATTGGCCATCTCCCACGCTGATGCTGCCATTGTCATAAATAAAAGAAAGTATGGCCTCAAAAACTACATTTTAAGCATCAGGCAGGAAAAATGCTTTGTGTACTTTAAAAGGTAAAGCTGAATGTCTATAAAACCTTCTCATAGCCTAAAAAAGCTTCCTTTTGAGCATGGCATCATTATAATGTAGTCTCGTACGTGCGTATGCAAACTAACAACACCTATATATACGATTTGTAGGCGTGGTTCAACCAATTGGAAAAAGTACAACAATCAGAACTTAATTGAAACTAAGTTAAATCTGTGCATGTCATCTTTGTATAGTCTTCAGCTCCACAGCCACATTCATTAAAGTTAGCAGCAGTAAACGGGTGAAAGGTAGGACCTTTACTCAGATGTCCAAGTATTTGTCATTCGTATTATAGAAATGACAACTCCTAGATTGTTATTCGTCTTTCATCAAAGTTAAAAGCGTTAAGGTTGTCACCTCCTAAACATAGATTTAATGTCAAAGAAAAATGGTGTTGGTCTGATTGATACCTACTGTTGCTACTGATTGTTAGGGCATAATACACCCTTCCTGTCAGCATGAAAGTGACTAAATTAGCAACAGTCAAAATGTACGAAGTGAAATAAAATGGCAAAACATAATTTAAATGTAGTAAAGGCTGTTAAACTTTAAAATAAACCATGAAGAAAAAAATATGTTAAGCATCTTTACTAGCTAAGCATCTTTGAAATAAATAGTGCCATCTTGGAAGTTATCCATTTCTAAATATGGGCCAAATTGGCACAAGTTCAATTCAAGCTGAGTTAGATCTAAACCTGTGCCTGTTGTGTTGTTTCAAAGCGCTGCACACTGATGGGTGGGGGGTGTCGCACAACGCTGAAAGCAGGGCCTTGTTGCCCTCAGTGGTAGCCTGACCAATCTTCTCCCCCCCCGACCTGGCTCCCCTACCTACGGTCAGCCTACACACACAACACACACACAAATTATCCCTGTCAGCCAGAGAAGCAGCAACTTTTAGTGTGAGAAGCCACAGTTATACTTTGTGTTGGCTTCCTGAGCAAAACGCACAGGTAAAGTAAGCACAGCCCAGAGAACATGTTCTGACACAAACCTTCAGTTAATAACTATAAAACTCGTCGTTGAGATATTATCATTAGATGTGATGCTGTACTGACACTTATCATGGTGCACCACAATATGGCGGCAACAGAAATGTGCGTGTGTTGATTATACTCACATTCATTAAAGGAATCATGCTAAACTGGGTTAAGACTTGTCTTTAAAAAAACAAAACTAAGAAAGCCCCATCACCCTTTGCAGGTTTTGGTGGTTGGTTCCCATGGCAACATGACACATAAATCTTTGCACACTTCCCTTACTGTTTACTATACCCTAATTATGACCTTCATTCTGAACTACAGTCTGTGCTGTCCGTTTTTCTCAATGTGTTTTAGGAAACTTGAATCATTTTTGGCTTATCCTGGATGAGTCATTCAGGCACAATACTGTTCCCTCGTTCCCGCCCTGGTGTCAGTCAACCCTTACCATGACCAATCACACAAAGGCAAAGGGTCATGGGTTCATTCTCAAATTCCCAGGAGTCCCATTGCAGACTTTAAGCGTTCCACAGCCCTTAATTGGTCCTGACCCCTCAGATCATCCAAGGCGGCACACCCCCCACACTGAGCTATCAGCTCGGTACACAACAGTTTTTATCTGTCAGTGAGAAGGCCTCTGACCTAATGAATCACCATGACATCCACCAAAAACACACAATGATTTTTGGGGGGATATAGATGGAATAATTTGAGTCAACCATTAGTGATTAGTAATTACCAATCTGTAAAATGTTAAGCATAACAATGAGTCAAGGCTGTTCCAGTCTGGAAAACTAACATCAACCTTACTTTCTCAAAGGTGAATAAATTGTTCTGCTTTCGGGAAAGGAGGTTAACTATAGTTCCTAAAGAAAGGAAAAAGTGTTGCACAAGACATATTCACACACGAGCCAAGCCTTTTAACATAATAAGGTTAAAATGTATAAAAAAACACAAATCCAATGCCTCTTTTGCTTACTGGAGGGCTCTTTCTCTTTTAATCAACTCCCTGCCTCACCTTGTTTTGAGGCAGCCACACAAAAAAACATAAAGGAGTTCTTATATCAAAGTGGGTTTGTTTGTTTGTAGTTACAAACATTGGCCCTATAAAAGACTTGTTTAGACCTATCACATAACTTCTGTGATTTTGTACTTTCTCCATTACAAGAACATACACCCAGACACACTAAAAGCTACACAACAGCGTGCAAAGATTGTTTGGTTTAAGTCTTTCCTGTTTTTGTAACTTTGTCCTTACCTGGGCGAGGACAGGGCTTTGGGTTCGGGGAGTTTGCTATCTCTGATGTCGTGGTCTTGTTTGAACTGGGTTGTGAAACTGGAGTGGGGTCCCCCTCATCTGGTGGCTCTGGGGAGATGGCAGGGGCCTTCCTCTCCTCATCCATGGGCGTAGGCCTGGCTCTTATGGGAGGAGGTGGAGGGGCCAAGGAGTGAGCCTGAATAAGATGAGAGAGATAGCCAAACATATAATTACAGAGGTGATTGCATGGGTCACATGACAGATTTTTGTCTGTCGTTTTAAATTGAAAACCAAACAGCTTGATGCTTGCCATTGTTTTTTGTTGCTTATGGCCATGATTTAGTGAGAGGAAGGTGTAATCAGGCACAACTTGAACCAGCATGAATACCTTACAGCTATAAAACCACTCAAGGAAGGCGCTGGCACGCTGCTTTCATGAAACACTGGCAACACAACGGATGTGCATAATAATAGCCTTCATTAATAAATAGTGTTTAAACTCTTTAAACTTGTGTTGTGGAAATAAAAAACAATATGGGTAGTATGTTTAGCCTATAACAACAAGAGATAAAAACGCAAAGGTAACTCAAGTAGTATGAAAAGTTAAATTATAATTATATGAAAAGAACAGACACACACAAAAGACAAAAAACAAAAATATGAAGAAGCAAAAAAATTACTAAATAATGATATTTTTTGTAAAACTTCACTGCAAGTTATTTGGCATTTTTAACTATTTTATGACATACATTAATAGGCGGTGGTTCGATTTGATCTTAGACAAGACAGACTCATACCACTTTAATATTAACTTTAACTATAACTTTAATAGGATTTAATATTGACTACTATTGTCGACCCACGATTGCAGCAAACGTAAGGGTTGCTATAGCCTAAATGATGCATGCCTACTTGGCTACCTTCATACCTGCCACATTACCTGTTATCAGTTCAGCTGGATTTTATCTTATATTCGAGAGGAGTCCAACAGACAGTCAGCCCCAAGCCCCGGGCACCTTCTCAAAGTCATCATTAACACGGGACAAATTGAGTGTGTCACGTGCCAACGTGTGTTTGGTGCGCGCCAGCCCTGCCAGAGCAGCTCAGCTGGACAGCTGTTTGCGCGCTCCCGTGGTTCTGCTCGGCATTTGCTGGCCAGAACACTTTTGACAACCTATTAAATATGTTTTTATGAAATCGCTTGATAAGCTATGGTTTACCAAATGCGTAAAATGTTTTACCCCAACTAAGTGGGCTTAGTTTAAATACAAGAAAGTAAAAAGTGTAGGCTATAGAAGTTTCGGGAAAAGAGCAAACATCGCACCACACGCGTGAAAACACTGCCAAACGTCCAGCTTAAGTTAACTGTTAAAAGGTTTTAAAAACAGTCTACCTTTCAAGATAAATATATGCTGACATGTATAGTATTAATTGCCCTTACAGAAGTTACTTCCAGCTAACGGGCGTTTTCTGTTTACCTTTATTGCATGTCTGCGCCCTGCTTTCCCTAAACGAGTCCCTGCATGCTCAGACCGAGCTCAGCTTCAATGTAGCGATTCTTCTTCAGTCTAGATTCATACTTCAAAAAGTAAGTTTGATGTAGGTTACAACAACAGCACAGCACAACAACCCCGTACCTTCTCTCTGGCTGGGACGCGGTTCAGCAAAGCGTTCGGCTAATTCATTCTCTGACCGACCAGGTGGACTTCTCGCCCTCCGCGACCTTTGCCGTACTCGTTGCCTCCACTCTTGTCACCTCACACGAACACCGGCTCTCTTTTCGGCTCATGTAGGTAGGCCAAAAACTCCCAAATTCAATGCATATTCCAGCAAAGATAGTTTTCTCTCCGCCTCCAAAAGTGTGTCTCTCCGGCTCGCCCCGTCCTCCAGCAGACCAGATGTTGGGAAGTTTATGCGTCTCTGCAGGCAGCTCGCTGGGTCTTCTTTGTATGCACTGCAGGGTTACTTTTAGTTGCTTTTCTGCAAAAAATTTCCAAGTCCACCACCGTCCAAGAGTTTAAACTACGTCCCGTGTAGGCTACTCGGTCTCTCCTCTTCATTACTCTCACTGAACTTGCCTAAGACTTCTATGCTGCAGCTATTGGACAGGAAACTACAGTCAGCAGTGATTGTGCTTCCTCCAGGCTACAAAGTAGTTGGGCTGAACTATACTGTCATATAATTACCCCCTTAACCCGAACCAGACACAGCAATAACACAGGGTAGCTTTCATCAGGAATTATGAGCCCAGAGACCATTATGTTTTGTCATTAATAACAGAGTAAAAGTTTGTGAATATAACTTTTTATGTACAAGTTTCAACACTTTTACTAATTCAAAATTACTTGAATGCAGCATACCTGTTGTGCTCAGTTATGGTCACTATTTTTAGCACATTATGCTTTAATATAATATGATATTCTGTAACATTCTGTTGAGTTATTACTGCTATATGTTTACTCTTTCAGATCTTAAATATAATACTGAAGTTGTTTCAATGGATGCTAAATTCTATTTTTGTCAGCCAATACAGTTTTTTCACCTTGGAGAAACTCTGAAAACTTACATTTTGAAAAACCAATTGCAGTTTCTGTATAGTAAGCAAGAACAATATCTAATTCTTCCAATTATGGGCCATTTTCTGCCCAGTACACATACTCCAATATGAGTCGAACGAGACCTCTGTTCTTCAGGTGCAGGGTCACATGCTGTTATGATTCACTGTGGGAATTTATTTGTGCAAGTGACCTCTTTAGGTGTCCCAGCACAAGACTAAACAAGGTCTTGTCTCATGATTCATCCTCATAATACTAAGTGTGCACTCAAAAGCAATTACAATTAAGCCTACAAAGCACATCCCCACCTTAAACCCTTTTTGCCGTTGACAGCTGGCATTATTTTTTAAGCTGAGAAAATGTATTGTCAATCCAGAGATATTGAAACACAATTAGCCTTGCAAATCTCACTGAAAACATAATTGTTTATCAAAACTATAAACATGTTATCAAGTGTTGAATAAGTGAATTAATTTGATCGACTAACTAAATTAGCGTTTTACATAAATAAAGACTTTTAAAGAAAGAGGATAAAGTCCCCTTTTATAGAGTGATTTATAATATTTGAGTAATGCATCTCCTCTGATATCTGTTATCCAATTAATAAACAAACAAATAGGGTTGAGCCATGATAATTGAATTTACTGTGTGTATTTACATTGACGATCATACAAATATGAAATAAAATATGTGAGCTTAATGAAACCAGAATCTTTGTGAAACCCGTTAACCTTGGTTTAGCACTAAATCTATTTTAAATATATATATATAGACTTTTGATAGTTCAAGCTCACTATTTTCATGAACAAGTTTAAGCTTCTTTTAATTACATTCTCAGATGTTCAATGGACCTCATATTTATATTTTAAAACTTTACACCAATAGTTATGCAGCAACGACACAGATTTTAAAATGAATGAGTCCAATAACACAAGTAGTCTTTGTTAGGTAGTGATTTTTTTTTACCATAAAATATACGAGTGTATTTAAATGTCTGACAATACTGATCACAATAAGCCTAATAATATCTCTACCAGTATCAGATGTATTATTTTCGAAAAAACGTTCCAACAGACAATCCACTACTTATCATCATTTTTTTGTTGTCGTTACCCCACATTAGATTTTTCATCAACACACAAAGGTCCAGAGTTACTCTATCAATATAGAGTAACATGGAGAAACTGAACCCATACATCAAATGTAGAATAAACATATTAAACAATGCAATAAAACAACAAAAAGAAATCATTTGAAGGAGAAAAAAATAACATTACAAGTTATATTTAATTAGACACATTCAAATTAAGCTGTTATTGCATACAGTAGTAAGCTCAAAAATCAACCTCTTAGCATCTGCAAAAAAGGACGTCTAACCTTGTTTAATTTAATATTGAGAATATTCTTTACCTTTTAATATAACCTATAATAAAGTAGTAGGAATAATGGAAGTATTTACTGGGTCACTCATGATACAGAGGATAACAGCCAGCATTTCAGACCGGCTCTGTCTGTCTGAGTCATGTTGACACCCGGACGATGTTTCTGATGAGGGTTTTTATTGTGATTGATGTTTAGAGGCGTGGCAGGGTCTCAAGGTAATTCACAGCAGCAAATCTTCTGAGGCCTTTTCTGAGACAGGCTTCATTTTACTAACAACATGAAAACCTCCTGTTCTATTTGTGTGTACAATCACTCATCCAGAGACAGCCAGGCTTTGACACTGAACTATTTGTGGGATTTAGTGTGGGCTCAGCGTCTGTCTGGGCACGAAGGTCAGAGTCTGTGTGGAAGTGTCTCAGCAGGATTGCTTTTTTACTGTTTGTCTCCTTGTTTGTGAGAGAAATCTAGACATAGTGCAGTTTACTGGGGCCAGCTGGGTACTGCTGATCTGACAAAACTTGCTTTTGGATCCAAATATTTTTGTAACACATATTCCATATAGATATTAAATTAAGACAGATAATTGACGCAGTAACACCAATGGATGATTTTAACAAAGTCTGCCACTGACAGGAAGTGGGATAACAACCAATACAGCATTTCAAAGTCTCTTTGAGTTAATTCATATCAACACATTTCAAATAGTTGCCCTCCCTGCTGTTTTACATGCATAACTTAACAGGATGGGACAAAGCATCCAAATTGTATCAAATTTAAATTCCCCCTCCCCCATTTCAACTTATTCACAGGATCACAATGTGTTAATGAGGCAAATTCTTATCTTTTATCTGATATCATCACATCAGCTAAAAACGATACCATACAATTATGGAGTAATAAAAGCAGAGATCCCACTTAAATAAACCAAATACAAGCTTCAAAGACCCTGAAGACTGTTGACATTACACTGTGGCTACATTAAAGCCTTGTCTGTTTGTACAAGATTGAGTCCCCCCACCTATTCCAGCACTGCACAATGAGAGCGGAGACATAGTTTTGTCATCAGCTTCCTGAAACACTCATTCTCTCTATCCTCTTCCGTTTGTGACTATGCCTCAACCTTTCAACGAGACCACAATGATACAGTCACATAGCTCCCATTTATTTCGCTTGGATTTTACATAACAACTTAAACACTAATCATTAACAGGTACTTAAATGTTATTTCATCAACAAGTATTAATGATTTTCTAAACTCATTTTTCACAGAGTAGTTTAGCAGGTTGCCTTTGTTCTGGTTCTACAGTAATTGGCAGCTTCCTGTGGAGGTGAACGAGGGCTCTTATGACCGCCCAGGGTCTGTAGCACCAGGCCTATTAATATGGCAGTGTCCCTTCACATTTCTCACCATCAAATCAGCTTCAGTTAATTAATCAGGAGCAGCACACAGGCACATACACAATAATATTTGTAGTGCGTCCAGATAAACATAAATATCTTGTCCCTGATCCTGAACCGTTATGAGTCATAACGGTTCCTTTGAAGGAACAGTTTCATATTTTGGGTTAAGTTTGAGTTACATGAGGAGATATTGACCTCTCACACATCAGTACATTGCATGTCAATAAGGGTAACAAAATCCACTTGTAAGCACATCTCAAGCTTATATAAAATAAAATGTTTTTTCTCATTTGTTTAACACAGTACAGTTCAATTTTTTACGGTTACCAGGCTATATTTAGGCCAGCATGATTTGCCAGGTAACTGCCCTTTTTTATGGTTGTTGAATTTGTGTTACCCTTTGAATGTTTCTTAATGCTAAGCTTAATTAGCTTCTGGCTCCTGAACTTACCTATTAACTTACAGGACATCACAAAATGTATATTTTGGCAATAAGCTATTATGTGTAGTATGTGATATCGCTCCAAATGATCATGAAAAAATTAGAGTCTACACTTCGAATACTTGCCTTGCAAATATTGTTCAAGGTCCATTATGATACAGGGAGTGTCATCATATGCACTTTATTTGAGATTACTTGCATGTTTACGTATTTTACTTTCATTTCCATTTCTTTATGTTTACAGCACTTAAGTTTCAACTCTAGCTAGAAAGGTCTGAAGCTTCAGAGGCCTTCCAGTTAGCTGAGATACAGCAGAGAGAGAGCTTCTCCAGCTCACCAGCACTGGAGGACTGAGCGTAGAGCCCCACAGTTCCAGGACTTCTGAGCAGAATGCATTGGATGCCACATCCAGGCCCTATACCCAGCGTCAGATCAGCGGACAGGCTGGGAGGGGCGGACAGAGGAAATGTAGAGATTGGGAGAGAGTACAGTGTATGTGTAGGTGTGTGTTCACAAGGGAATGCAACTGGAGCCACACACACACACACACACACACACACAGAGAGAGTATCTGCTGAGACCATCAGATTATTATTCTAAACTTTTGACGTTGATTGTTTCAGTGGTTTTGAACAGTCTGGTTGTTACTGGGAGATTGAGAGAGAGAGAGAGAGAGAGAGAGAGAGAGAGAGAGAGAGAGAGAGAGAGAGAGAGAGAGAGATGAAAATGTGGTTCCAATCACTCACAAAGATGCTTTTGTTCTGTAGCTGGGGCCCTCTCTCTCACACACACTCTCTCACACACTCTCTCATTCTCTCTCTTTGGAGTTTCATCCACTTTCTCATCTGAACTCTCTGAGGAGGATCCTGGGAAGAAAAAGCTACCTGAGAGACACTCACTAATTGGAGGCTTTAGTTATTGCCATAAAAAAGTCATAAAAAAATCCTGGTTTAGTATGTCGTTAAAAAAAGTAATAAATAAAGTTATTGTACTTCATAAAAAAGTCCATAGCATTGTATTTGATAGAAGAGTGAACAGTCGAGTATGTCTTAAAAAACGTTATATTATATCATGCCATAAACATGCCATAAAAAAGTCAAAGTATAGTATGCCATAACAATGTATTTTAAAAACGAAATAGAGTATTATGTCATAATAATGTCTAACAAACATATGAATACATTTGGGCCAAAAAAACATGCATTCTAAGTTTATTACACCCGCCCACATTAGCTTTGGAATCAATACCAATAGACACTAAACACTAACATCTTTTTAAATTTGAAAGTCAGCTTTAAACTGGTCAGTTTAAATCGATTTATTATGACTGTAAGCAATGCATATAATTTCCTGACATTTTGAGGGCGGCCATTTCAAATATTCTCCCCTGTTTACATAGTTTGACAACCCCTGCATCAGACTGAATAATCAGATCCATGTGGATGCATGCAGCGGCAGATAATCAGCATGTTGTGTTGTTTTGAGTATTAAGTCAACACACTGGAGGACTGCCCACTCCCTCAGCCACAGACAGGAGGGGAAGACTGGTGAGGGGGGATGACAGTGAGAGAGATGTTAGCATGGCGCTCAGTACATTTATTTTGTGACTCACATGGTCTGCCTGGACCTCAGTGCTCACTATGCGTCTGGGACTAACAGCCATCCATATACCCAATCAGAGACACATACACACACATTAAGTCCTGCAAGTGTATCCAGGTTTGCACAATACACACACTCCTGTGCGCACACCTATTGCTCACTTTGTCCAGATAGACATTAAGAAATATATTCAGTGCTCAATGCCAAACACTACTGTGCCACGCCAAGAATAACCTCTTTGTGTGTTGCTCTGCACCCTGGCTCACCTTGCACAAGTATATAGTTCTGAGTTTCTGCTTAGTATTCATGATGTGTGCATGCCAGTGAGTGTGTTTCTGTATGCGTGTGCATGTGTCACTGTAATAAGCTTAAGATGGGGTCTCTCCCAAAACCAAATGTCACAGGGATTTAAGCGTCAAGAGCGAGTTTCCTCCCAGCTGACTAACAGAGAAGTTCACTAAAAGCACAAAATTAAACAAAGTCTCAACTTTCCAAATAACATCCAGCCAGTTTCCATTTTTTCTCCCTGTGGCAACACATCCACCATGCAGCGCAAATGCAGCTTTAAAGATAAGCTGTAGGGCATGTGAAGTAGAGAGACAGTATGGGAGAGAAGGAAAGATGATGGGTGAGTGAAAAAGAAGTCTCACAAAACTAGACTGTATGATATTCAGTGATTTTCAACCACCTGCATTTATGTTACTCCCTCCATCCCAAACTCTACAGGTTGGTTCTGCACTCTCTGGCCCACCCTGTTGGTCGGACCCTGTCAGTGGACCACAGTGCTGTTTGTTGCTGGGTTTGTGTTTATGAGATGCTGCTTGTGTTGTCCGGTTTGTTTACTCCTCCTGGTGGCCACTCTCTGCATCACAACACAGGCTGACCTCTCTGAAGGCCTTGAGGCTGCCTGGAAATGTTTCTGTTTGAGCAGCAGTTTGTCATGTAATGAGGGTCACATTTCAGAGAGGATCGATTAACTATTATACTGTAATGATTTGGTATATTCATTTAAGGATTGTGTGTTTGTGTAAGTCTGCATGTTTTTCGATTATAGTGAAATATGTCTATACATTTCTTAGGGCCTTAGCTCTTAAAATGACAAATTGTCCTCAAGATAGCTTATTTTATAAAAGCACCTCAGATTTTGACAGCTGTTGTTAAAAGTGAGATGACACCATTTCTGATGAAACTCACCACAACGAGTTTTTACTAGAAAATGTAATATTTGGCACATTATAAATGACATGTTTATAGATGTTGAGGTTAATCACATTTAAATGTGTGTCAGGATGTACATCTGGTGAAGCCTTATTTTATAGGTTAAGCATTGTATAGCTTTACCTGCACAGTATGACTCAACAGGATGCTAAGAGGAAATTTGCTCGGAACATTCAGCTATCCTTCATTATTAACAGCAGTTGCCTTGATTAGTTTTCCCTAATTATAGTGGTTAGAGACTGCAGGAGTCGGGCGTTTATATAATAAGTAGTCTGGCAGTGGTCACAGTGAAAATTAGAGTAGCCTCATTTAATACTTAGGTATTTCACTGCATTTTCAGTTTGTGTTGTCATAGCTTGCTGCACGACAGGATTCATTATTTTGTTAGGTATTATAACATAAATAAAGTATTTATTTACTGTGGTAGGTAGTTTCACAGGTATTTGTTATATATACCCTGTGATTGTAAGTAGAATGAACTCTTAAAAGGAAGCATCGTTTATTTTGCATTATGGGATACATTATGTGAAGCAATTGTGATCATTTGATCCGAATATTTTTTTTCTTTGCAGACTGATATATGTCAAGACCTGTGTTAAATCTAAGAGGTCAAACTGACATGCTATGTATAAGAGAAAAGCAAGAAAGGATTCAAAGGTAATTTAGAAAAATAAATCATTATTTAATAATATCATGATCCCTTTAACAAGTTAGGAACCAAAGCTATCTACTTCTGGAGAAGAAACAACAAGGACGCAGCAATCGACAGTGTAATAAGTATTTTATTGCATTTTATAATGCCATTGTCAATAATTAGTACAGATTACATGCAACTAGACCTACTGTACAGTTTTTTTATTGTCTGCATGGACAGACACAAGAAGATTCAGGTTACAAATACACAGATATATGTGTGTGTTTTTTTATACAGCATGAAGGAAAGGGCAGTGACTGGCATTACATGGCTGCCCGGGGGGGAGGGTCAGAGGGCTGGGCTCCACTTTCTGTCTAAAGCTGCCGCCCAGTCCCTGTCCCCACCTCTTCCTCGGGTCACACTTTCAAATAACAAGAAACAGAACAAAAACCAAAGGAAAAAGAGAGGTAAACAGGTAAACTGAAACTAAGAAACAATACAGAGTCACTGCTGAAAATGTACACACATTCCTTAGGTTTAACCAGAGGAGAGCTGAAGTGGTAGTTCCATCGGATTCTGGCTATCTACGTGATAATACCACCAGGCAATGCTCCACTTCGAGAGTCCCTTCCCCCCTCACATGACACCTCAGAACTGTCCAATCACAAGTCAGGATTTGGGCTCCCCGTGTCCTTTGAGTCAGTCACCAGCCAATAGGATGCAGGCTGCTCCTACAACACCTTTACGATGTACGAGATAACAGCTATCAGTGAAGTCCATGGATACTTTTGGAAGTAGCTTGGTTTTTGTTTGGTTAAAGTTGTGGCATTGGTTTGGTTACAGTTTGGTTACAGTTCAGGAGTTTGGACTAAGCAAATGGTTGCCTTCAATGCCTTTGGTAGTCAGAGGGTGAGCTGCATCTCTGAGAGCCATTCCACATTTTGGTATTGAGACTACACATGAGGAGGAGTATCAAAAATGCAACAGTGTCGGGCTTTGATCTGCCTCTGGGACTGGGAGATGGGGTCTGTGACTGGTCACCACCAGCCAGGTGTGTGACTCAGTGACACCCCCATGGCGCCTGCAGATGATTGGCAGCTCTGCGGGTCAGGGTTCAGCACAGGAATGACAGGGGTCAGGGGTCAGAGGGAGGGGTCACAGGGAGCTGGGACACATATTGGCACCTGAGAGGACCAACAGCAATATCTTTCTAGAGCTCCGCGATTTTTTTTAAAGCAAGAGAGGGGCTACATATTCATACATTTTTTCCTCTTTCTCTTTTTCTTTTCAGAGATTTTGGTCCTGTCTTTGAGAAAAAGTCCTTCTGAGGTATCAATACATAATGAAGTAACTTTTTAGTTTGTTTTCCATTTGTTTTGTTTTTCTTTCCTTAAAAATGCATAAATGCAGTACAGAGACAAAAAAGTATCAAAATAGACCTAGCTAAGATAAATATACAAACAGGTGTTACCTAAACCACTGATCTAACTTTTATTCTTTTAATTTTTTTTTGAGATAATACACTTAAAAAATCAGCGTCCCAGACGTTTTATGAAGAACTGAAAAAATGGAAACAAACAAAACGAAAACTAATAAACCAAGATACCTGCAGCACTTAATAGGAAAAATACATATACTTCAGCATTAGCAGTACAGTATAGGAATCAGAGCTGAAAGCTTTACAATAGCTAAACAGGTGCGGAAAATAAAAACAGGAGATCAGAAAAATCAAAAGGACAAAACGGGAAAGAATGCCCTGGAGAGATAAGTCAAGCATTAATATACAAGAATACAACATGTTATGCCAAGCTGGAGAAAGAACAGAAGTGTTACATGACGACCTGTGAACAATCTACATCTTTATAAAACAGCTTTGTTTACAGGTGTACCTTAAAGCACAAGTCAGAGATCATCTATGTACTGTATGCAGCAGTTCCTCTGGGTTTGGATATTACTAGTAGTAGTGATGAGTTTCTTTAAGTGTGTGTTAGTCCTCTCAGCATCTCTGAGTGTTTTGGCGAAGCGGCTGCCGCTGTGTTGAGGGTCTTTGGATATCTGGATGGTTAGAGCCTCTGTTGCACTAACCCACAGCCCCGCTTCTAAGCCTCTGTTACTCCTGTGTGTGTTTTAACAACCATTTTCTGTTCATGAATATGCACATGTTCAGTCAGAGCACACAGTGAGAGGCTGTTCACTTAGATCAGAGCTAATCGATGCAGGAATATGGTCAGCTGATAAAAAACAGTTTCATATATCGAGCACTTCACAACACACTTAGAGACGTAGAGAGTGCTTTAGATGTGGTTTAAGGAGAGGTAGTCATTTTTTAATTCCATGGAAAGTGAAACGTCTCTATGTTTTTGGGCTCGAGCAGATGTGTTAGGGAGTCCAGATCGCCAAATAGCTTCGTTTTCTCTTGTCAGTCATACAGTAATGTCTAACAACAATTTTGGCATTTGTTATAATCATCGAGTAAGAATGGAGGAAAAAAATATTTTTGTTCGGTCTCCCATTGGCTATGTGTTGAACCGTTTTGAAAAGGAGGTAGTGTTATTTTTGGTTTTTTATCTCGTTTCAAGATGTCTGTCTGCCACTTTGTACTTTGTTAGAAATCAGTCTCTAATGTGACAGGAAACAGTCCTGTTTGAACACAAAGTCATCGGAAAGGTTCTTTCATTAAATAAGAGAAAATCGTCTGAAGTGCAAGAGATAGTTTGACAAAAAGTAAGAAAATATGAACCCAACTTTCAATTACATGATGTCCCTTGGTTGTTTCCTCTTACATTGGTATGTTTTCTTTTACTTGTTCCCTCTTTATTAAATAATGTATGTTTTTGGAATAACTCCTTCAAAGATGTGACTTGTGTCTAGTACACTTCCCCTTTCTGCAAATATTACATACAGATCAACAGGGTTATGTTTGTGCCCTAGATTGAAAAACTCCAAATGTTTGTTAGGACAGCACCAGAAAAAGTATCCTGTTAAGCGGAAAGTGTTCAAATGCCTCACGAGTGCCTAATTTTTAGGCCTGCTCTTACAGCAGTAGGGCCAGTCGGGTTGTGTTTGGAACACAGTTTAGCCTGAGAGTGGGAGAGACAGGGTTTCACCTCTAAGTGCTTTTTTCTTTTCTCTTTCTTTTAGTTTTTTCAGAGGAACTGTGCGAGGTTTGTTAATACTAGTTTTTGGCCTCATACCTAATGTGAGTCATTCGTAACCGTTTATCATCTCCGAGTCCTAGTTTGCTTCACACACTTTGGTTTTCCGAATGGTCAGCACTGTAAATTATGTAAAATGTCGACACAATATTTATATGAATACAATAATAAGAATTCAAACTCCTGGTTTGTTGTCTTTTGGCCAATTCTTTAAGAAGAAAAAAAAAGGAAACTCATAAGGGCAAAATAAACTACAGGGTTTTTGGTTTTCTACATATTTCTTTGGTTACCTGTAACAAAAATAAAATGGGAATAAGCAGATAATAGTTTAAAATAAATGTTAAATTTGGTATGGCACTGTAGAGAAAAGTAATGCTTTTTATGCTCACGGAAAACAAAAACAAAAAATCTCACGTGCTATTCCTTTAACACAAACTCACACAGTGAATTGCAGATAGCTTCTACACAGTAACTATTACAACCATAGAGCTTTGAATCGAAGCTGAGCAGAGTTGCCGCATTTGGTGTCCCACAGAAAGAATTCCCCCTTTTTTGTTTATCAATTTGGACACAGTTCCAGGCAGAACCTTTGTGGGATGAGGTATTCTCTCACTGCAGTAATAATATATATTTTTTTAAAGCATTACTGATATTTCTCAACTAAATACACAACCAAAAACAAATGAAAGAGAGAGAATACAAATTAAAAAAAAGGTTCAGCTGTTAAATAATGTCTGGATAATGGCAACTTTAAGTGCTATTTCCATATTTCTTGCCTGCTACACTTGGGACAGAAAGGGAGAGGGGCAGGAGCGGGGGTCGGGTATCACAAGTTGGGACAATACTGCGCTTTCTTTTTTTGTTGTTGCCAATACTCATTTGGAATGGTGTGAACAGCCAGAATAAATCAAACAATTTACAATACAAAAACAAAAACAGCATCCTAAGAAAAGGTACGTTGAAACAGAACGCCACCATGGAAATATTGATCCTCAAAAATAAACAATGATAATAACATAAAATAAAAAAGGAAATGACAAAAGCTACCACACTTTTTTTCTTGTTATACTCCATAATCATGACCAGTTTTCTTTTGAAGTCACAATTTTTCTTTAGACGATTCCTCCCTCATTTTTCTCTGGTCCCCTCCTTTCTTCTCATTCTCAAAGTGTTCCGAGCTCATCGCTCCATCCGCAGACGGAGCGGAGGAGAAGGACAGCACCAAATGGTCCTATTCCTGCAGTCTTTTTGGGGTAGGGATGGGAAGGGATTGAGGTGGGGTAAGGAACATTTCTTTTTACTCAGAAGCAAAGAGTTAAAAAGATGTTCGGGGGGGGGGCAGAAGTTTAGACAGAGACCCGGGCCACAGCCTCGCCTGCTCTGCAGAAGTGTCGGAGCACTGTTGGAGGTAATCTTTGAAAGCGCTCCTCCTCCCTTCCCATCTTGAAGCCCGACAGTTTCATTTCAATCAAAAAAAAAAAATGAAAATGCAAGTGATTGACTCAAGGAGGGGGAAAAAGGAGAGGTGTACTGCACAGCCCCTGGTGACTGCTCCAAATATATATACACATTATCCTGTGTGTGTCTATCTCTGTCAAACACACACACACACACACACTCGCACACCTGTGTGGCTTCTTAACTGACGTAAAAATAAAACAGCTAGCCAGGCAGCCTGGGACAACAGCGAGTGGGGGGGGTTTGCAGAGTGGTCGGGCAAGGAGAAGAGTGTGTGTCCAAACCTCTGAGGGTCTCTACACAGAGGCTGACCAGGGAGGATGATGACACAATGTTTGACAAGTGATTTTGTGTGTGTGTGTGTGTGTAAGTGTTTTTTGTGTTGTGTATACGCGGTAAGTGGTGTTACACCTCTGAGCCAAGTGTTGTAAAAGAAACACATGGAGGTAAAGCAGTGTTCCACTGTCTTGTTTTAGCGCCTTACGAGTAACGGAGATCTAACCCTGTTTGGAGTTTTTCTCAATGTTGTCCTTGGTTGCTTGCATTTTCTCAAAAACAAAAAAAAACATTCTCTTTTTTCTCTCTTAAGTGTACTGTAGCTATCGTTTCCTCTTCACGCTGACAAGAGGGTTCAGGGAGTGATTTCCCTCCGGTCCAATGGGCATCTGTTCTACTCCAGCTCCTCTGTGGGAAGATCCTCCTCCAGGTCGCGGTCGTCGCTCGGCAACGGCAGGCTGTGTGTGGCGCCGGACAGGAGAGATACTGACCGGATGTCCTCCTCCAGATCGGTGGGCTCCTCCTTCACATGCACATGGTGGCTGAAGGAGCAAACGGATGTTAGCGAGGCGAGGGGGCAAGTCATAAAGGCAGATGCCAATGGCAGAATTCTCATGCTAAATATTTTCTGTTACATTTTAATCTAGTTTAAATTAAATTAAATGTATTTTTCCAGAATGTTATCCAGGTAGCCTTGAGGTTATTGTTGTTGCATTAAATGTATAGTATAATTGAGGCAACCAAAGCACAAAAAAGATACACAATATCAACAGCTATGTTTTTTGTTGGTGTATGTATAAAATAGTTCGTACAGTTATGTAAAATGTGCTCACATTAAATTAAATGATTTCCTTTTTTTAAGCCATCTTCTATCTATTTTTGTTTTGTTTATTTTGCAGGCACAATGAAAATACATTTACTGTAACAAATATATCTAAAGATAATTTTCATCATAGGGAACACGTGTGAAAAACAATAGTTTTTATCAGTTTAGCCCTTATATCTATATTATATGAATAACATATTGATAGACAACCTTGATTGCTGATACACATGTCACTATTAGTCTTATACAGTGGCTCTATGTGCGTGCGTGTGTCTGAGGTCCATGTGTACCTGTACTGGTGAGGGCTGAGCGTGGGGCTGCAGCTGCCGTTGCTGTTGACCTGCTCCACAGTGGAGCTGACATCATCGTGGCCCACATGCAGCATGTTGAGGCTGGCCGCAGAGGGGGACATCATGGAGGGGCTCAGTAGGGACAGACTGCCCTCTGCCAGAGCCGCCTGAACAAAAACATCAAAATAATGTTTTTTCTTTAAAAAAGATTAATCAAATCAGAAGAAGCTTAATGACAACAACAAAAGGGGTATGTGATATAATGAAAGGGTGTCTGGAAATGATATGTCCATCACAACCAGTAAAACAACTAGCTTTACTGGACTTTAGGGCTGATTTTAGGACAACAATTATTTGAATTATCAATTAATCTGCCATCTTTTTTAAATAGATTATTCAATTAAATCTGAGAAAATCTTTTTTTTAAATGTTTAGGTATGGTTTAGTGAGTTCAAAACAAATTATATACTGTTTTTTATAATATAAACAGCGAAAAGCAGGGAATTTACATATTTAACTAAGGCATTTTCTGCATTAAAAATTACTTTAAACTGAATTGATCGTTAAAATAGTTGCTGGCTATTTTTCTGTCAATCAACTAATCATTGTACATTTGAACTGTACTGCTCAAAATGTGTTGACACTAAAATAGATGTGAATAATAATATAATAAATGGTCAGATCTTCAAAAATGGATGCATAGTCTTTTCTTTGTGTCGTATGAGAGATCTTCCACATGGAGCACATTCAGATCCACTAACTTGCTAGTGAACTTGACAAACCACTAGGGGGCACTTATATACAATGCATTCCCCCACCATGGCTTGTCCCTGTCATAAGTGTGTGTGTGTGGTCATGTGAAAGTTTCAAAAGGAACGTTGAGCGGGACTGATCCACCACCTCAACTTAAATGCACACGGCGGAACATCAATGTCTGCAGAGGAGAAAACAACTGAGCCAACAGGGCGGCTTGTGTCACTGCTCCACATCCAGCTGTGTGTGGGGGGAGACAGGTTGGACTAGCTGAGAGACTCACCACACCTCCCACTCACACAGGAAGTGGGGGAAAAAGACAAAAGGAGGGGAAGTCTTACTGGCTCAGAGATGGATTTTCTGGGACAGGCGATAATTGTATGCGGTAACCTTAATTGACAACTACTTGACGCTATAAATCATCTCAGTGGCACAATTGCATGTTTGTGTGTCTGTGTAGGAGTGAAGAGATGTGCCTAGTGTGTGTACGTGCAGAGGTAGGGGTGGCGCATGTGTGAGAAAGTGAGGTGGGAGGTGAGAGTGTGTGTCGGTGTGGGAGGAGGCGGAGGGAGGTGGTGTGAACGTCGTTAGGGAATCTGCTAATTATAAGAGGGAATTGATATTAGTGCCCTTGATTGCGATTGGCTGCTATGTATGTGTGTGTGTGAGAGAGTGAGAGGAAAGAGAGACATGGGGGAGGAGAGGGCATTCCTTACCTGGTAGCTGGCGTTTAGGGATCCAAAGCCGAGGCCTGAAATCATGTTTTTCACCAGAGTGGGACTTCTGCACACAAACGAAGAGGGGGAGAGGGAGTGAGAATCACAGATTGAGCGCACATGTGAAAAGATGTCACCTCAGCCAAAGCACTCTGAGAGATCTCTCAAATATGTTTGTTACAAGTAGAAACATACACAGACTGTAAACAGATGCTAAAACACACACACATATGAAAGTGTCTAATATCTGGCATGCAGGTGTGTTCGTGTGTATGTGTGTGTGTGTGTGTGTGTGTGTGTAATTATCCCTGGTTTCTCTGGTGGTTGGAGAGAACATCTGTTTACATATGCTAACAAGGTTTTTTTCTCTCCTGCATCTCACACAGCTGCTTACTAATGGTGTCGACAAACAGAGAAAAACACACACACATACAGCACACACACATACAGCACAGTGCGCACACGATAAACCAGCAGCTCTTTTTCCTTTTTACAGGAAAGCTGAGTTGGCCTCCTGGTAATAATAGAGGGTCCATTTAGGCAATCATAGTGCCAGCACCCATAAGCTCGCACTCACATCAACCTCAACTGTGCACCAAGAAAACAAATGTGTGTGTGTGTGTGTGTGTGTGTGTGTGCTTACCCGGTCATCTTTGGTGGTCTCCTCTTTTGGTATTCAACTTCATCCACAGTCCACACAGCTCCCTTCACGTTCTCAACGCGAACAAAACATTTGTGCAGACTCAGGTTGTGGCGCACAGCATTCTGGGAAAAGGGAGAGAGAGAAAAGAGGAAGAAATGTAACATCACTGAAGACAAGTTTACAATTGCTTAGCAAAGGTGTTTTATTTTCATTCATAGTGTAATGTTTAATAAGATTTGTCACATTTTATTAAAAAAATGTGTGACCTCTTCTTTTTTTCCCTTTTCATAGGGAATGAAAACTTTGGCTTGTGGTGGAGAAAAAACACCAGCATGCAAGGAATGCATTAAATAATAATACACAACATATTCAGTTTGATCTGTTAAGTGACTAATATTCTCTGATGTCTCTTGTTAATATCAGAAGTTGTTTTCCCTAAATACTTTAAACTTGACTTCATACATTTCAATGATGTTCCATGACCTCTATAAATACATATGTCCTTGAGGAGAAACTCAAAACCAGCAGAAATTGTTTTTTTATTTCCTCTCTCTTGGCTGAAGGTAAAACGACTCACTCAGGGTGTGTTCAGTAGAAACAATGTTTTCCAGCTCGGTGTTCAGTTACCTTTTAAGAATTGTGACCTGAGGATGCTTTTTATCCACACACACCGTAGCTCTATGTAGTACAGTGCCAATACAGGGTAGCAGTTCTCTAGGAGCGTCATTTTATCTCAGAATTGTTCTAATCAGTCACCATCGGCACACACACAGAAACACACACACACACACATCCAGAGGCACTCAGACAGGCACGCAGGCAGGCACACCGCTATCTTCGTCTCACCCCCCCAGGGACAGGCCTCCCTTTTCATCTGCTATTTGTAGTTTGTTCATGCCCAATTTCATTACCAATTTTAATTCGTCTATAATTAAATCCTGCATATTCTCTCTGACACGTTGTTCTAAGCCGAGAGGGAGGGACAGGCCAGGCATGCATCACTCCTTGCCATAATTACACACACACACAGACACACACAGACACACACAGACACACACACACAGACACACACACACACACACACACACACACACACACACACACACACACACACACACACACACACACACACACACAGATACACACACACGTAATTACACAAGCCATAATCAGCGGAGGAACCCTTTCTCCCCCGCATCCCCTCAACCCCCGAGCCGTGATGCTAAGTTTTGTAAATGAGTCTGACCCCAATCTGCGCCCGCCACCCTGACAGTGCAAACACACACACACAGATACACACACAGATACACACGCCAGACACTAGTGCTATTGCAGTGCTATTTGCATTCGTCTCCGTGATGAAAGCCTAATTCTCCCAGTTAAAACATTAGCAGTCATTTACAGTGGGTCACAGCACATGTGCCACTCATCTCCTCTCCCTCCGGCTGAAAGAGGGGGGGGGGGGGGAATTTTAGGAAGGAAGACGATTGTGTAGAACAAAAAAAGAAATGGAAAAATTAGACTACATTTATATCAGGTTTCTTCAAATTCAAAATGTTTGAATATTTGATCAGTCTGGTTGTGTTTCTGCTGAGGCCTCACTGTGACACTTTACTTCCCTATGATCCTAAATAGGAATTTAAGTGAGCAGGCACAATGATAAATACAATAATAATAAATAAGCAACTTATATGTGATGACTTTGAGACCACGTTAGTGTTAAACGGTGGACACTGGAAATACTATGAATTATATGTATATATTATAAGACAAATGTTCTCAGCATCTCAAAATGCATAGATAGCCCCCCTGTGAGCGTTACTATCATATCCCCCCCCCCCCCCCCCAGACACAAAAAATCCAGCACCAGTCACTTTTACGCTGCTATGGACAATTTTGCACTCCCATTTGAACTATGTACATCATCTTATATATATATATATATATATCCTGCTTGAAGTAAACGGTTATTTTGTGTTTTTTTTGTAAATTATTCAGTTTTTAATGTGTGAGTTTGTTATACCTCAGTACTGTGGGAAACAGTATTTCGATCTTTCTGTGTGTACAAAGATATTTTGAGATTGACAATAAAGTTGACTTACATGATAATTATTACTGATGAATGTGTGATCAGCATATATAACATCATTTTATTTCAATAACCTGCGAGTACGTATGTATTAATTTAAATGGTAAAAATAACTGTAATGTAATAAAAGTTAAACCATTTAGTGTGTAGTAAAAATATAATGTAGCACATTGTTTCTTCAGTACAACACTCGATAATAATGCGATTTGTACTAGAAACAAGTTTTTTATTTCTGGTAAGTTAAATAGAAAATAAAACCTCTTCTTCAAGGAATCCTACCCATCATGCTTCACCTTGAAATAGAACTCAACATTCATCTCTCCTCCTCTCTCATTCACCCTTTCTTTTTCTCTCTTTCTCTCTCTTGTCTCGTCCTCATTTTCTGTCCGTTTCGTTCCTATGATCAATGACTTCCGCTCCCTGACACCACTGCTCTCCTCATGAAATATAACGGCTTATTAAAGGACATACATCTCTACGGCCCTATTTGACTCGCTGAGCTGCTATATAAATACATAAGGCCATGCCGAGCTATATTTAAAGGTCTGCGAGGCCAACGGCACAGGAAGCAGACACCAGACATTAATAGTTAAAATTCATAAAAGTCAGATGAGGAGGTAAAGATATTCCTGGCTGCCCTATCTCTTAACCCTCTCCGCACCCCTCCCTCCATCATCATCATCTCATCCCTCCCTCCTTAATTTAGGGCCATTAAAAGGAGGATGGGGTCTCTCCTCACCCTCCTCTCACTGCCTCTCTCACTCCTTTGCTCATTCTCTTGCTTTACCTCTCTGGAGGAACTGACACTCAAATTAGTGTGAGCTTTGGGTAGAAATGGGTCAGCACCTACAATGGTGGGATCAGGCCAGGTGTGTGAGGGGGATGAGGAGAGTGAGAGGGAATTCAATGTGTGTGATCATGAGCAGTGTGTGTGTGTGTGTGTGTGTGTGTGTGTGTGTGTGTGTGTGTGTGTGTGTGTGTGTGTGTGTGTGTGTGTGTGTGTGTGTGTGTGTGTGTGTGTGTGTGTGTGTGTGTCAGCTTTTTATGTGCATCCCTGTAATGAGGCTGTATAACAGCTAGATTGTGGCTCCACCGGGCTAAGTGGGGCCGACTCCATGTGCCGTGTTGGAGGTGAGAGAATTGTTTAGGGCCGAGATGGAGGGAGACGGAGAAAGAGGAAAAGGGAGAGTGAGGGAAAGGAGAGATAATGAGTGCAGCAGTAGGAAAGTGTCTCATAAAGGAATGAAAGAGCCAATAACTGTCAAATCAGTCAAATCTTTAGGAGCTGAGCAAAGTCAGCTTTAAAAACCTTTGTGCTTTTTTACCTGTGTGTGTGTGTGTGTGTGTGTGTGTGTGTGTGTGTGTGTGTGTGTGTGTGTGTGTGTGTGTGTGTGTGTGTGTGTGTGTCAGTCATTCTATCATACTGAGTGTAAGGGCTACATTTAACCCTAAAAAATACATTTTCTGCAAAGTGAAGTCATATTGGCCAATCCAAATGTTTCTAACACTGCAAGATCTGCCTTCAGTTTTTGTTTCTCTCATTGTGGTCTCAGCTGGCATCTGCTTGGGTTAGGGGCTTCATCAGTAGGCCCAGACCACAGTTGCTCTGCAGTCAATTAGAGCAGCTTTCATCCAGCCAGAGTTGTATACCACATTATAGTTTGAGTCAAAATATTGCTCTTTGATTGAATCAGCTTCCAACCATTCAGAGCCGCGGTCCAACTTTCATTTTCTAAATATGGCGCTGTTCTTTTTCTACATCATTTAAACAACTCCAAACCCCATTTGCTAAATGGTCTGGTTTCTATTTGTTGAGTTAACATTTAGTTTTGACATTTAGTTAGTTCTGAGAAAGACAAAGCACAAGTGAGAGTGTGTATAGCATGAGATTTTACCTTCCATGTGGCTGTGTTTCTCCTGAAATAGGCAAACTTCCGTGTAAACCAGTTGTAGATCTCATTGAGAGTCAACTGTCTGTCTGGGGACTCCAGTATGGCCTGAGGACGGAGAGAGGAGACACAACCAGATTTAGAGAGGGGAAAATACTGATGGCAAGAGGAGATAGTGAAACTGGATCATTGGAGGGACTTACATGGCGTATAAGAGAGGCGTAAGTAAAAGGAGGCCTGACATCAGCGTTCTTGTAGAACTCACAGTTCTGAGCCAGCTCTGAAGAAAAAGAGGTATGATCATTATAATTCAGCTGGTGTTTGTAATGCAATACATTTAAAACAATAAGCAATAAGCAGATTCTCAGTGGGATTTTATATCAATAAGTCCATAGAATAAAAAGGTATGAAAAAAGTAAAACTGTATCTAAAATAAAGAATATCTTAATGTTTGATATTATTATTTATTCAAGGATCAAGCAGATTGTTATGGGTGAGAACTGTGGTGAGCACAGCTTTGTAAAGATACATAATATTACATATTCTTTAGAAGCCAATCATTCATTTATTCTTATTATGTTATTCAAAGCTTTGCGAACTTGACTTTATTCTTAAACAAATATAAAAAAAAAACTAAAAAAAACAAATAGATGGCATCAATTATATAATTCTTTGAGCGATAAATGAAAGTAAAACATATGAAGTTGCTCTTCCAGGGAACCTTTTGAAGAAAAAAAGTAACTAAAGCAGTGTGTCAAAAAACAGACCAAATCTAAGTCCATTGTGAGACAAAATCATTTGATCTGCCTAATACTAAAAAGGCAGGTACTGAGTGAGTGTATGTTACCTGAGGCGATGGGGGTGCAGTACTTGTCGGAGTTGCGCCTGCGTATGGGCCCGACCCCGTGCGAGTGGGAGTGGGAGTGTGAGTGCAGGCTGGAGGAGCTGATGACTGAGGGGCCCTGGCGCATTGGGGTGATTGGAGCGGCAGCTGAGGTGGGGGGGTGACCAAGACCCTCTGGGTACATATCGCTGTCCCGCTTTAACAGAGAGCCACCGGAAGCCAGGTTCAGCTAGAGAGAGACACAGAAACACTGACATTAGGGTTCAGGTCCCATTGTTATCTATCTATCAAATCCACTAAAAAATTGTAAATTCTGCTCTTCTTTAAAACACAACACACACAAACATGTATTATTTCCTAGCCTCATCCTAACCTCAATGTTTTAGTGAATGCAATGGATTTTATATCTGATTGATGCTTTTCTTATATTTACGTTAAGGTTCCACAATCTGCTGGGCTGCTGTTTACAGAGAAGCGCCATCTACACAGGACAGAGTCAGGTGATATCAATGTATTAGACAGAGCTTGTGTATCATGTACATACAAAACAAATTGTGCTTCTTAACGGTCTTGCTTCCTAGGTATGTAAGAATATTAATACAACTGAAGTTGTAACTTAATTATTTAACCGATAGCAGTATAAGTTGCTATATCCAGGAAGTTAAGTTAAATAACCTATACAAAATGTAAGGTCCAAGCACTCCTCTAGTTTGTGTCCCTACTTTACCAAATGCATTCTTGCGAATAGCCACACACACCATGCACATGTACTTTATTTATACACACAGCACTGGTTGCAATTAACCCTGCGTTTACAAATACAAAACCACACGACAGCGTGTTTGTAAGAAGGGAACACACACATGCACTCTGCGGTGGCAAAGTCTTCACGGACCAATACAGCCCAATTAGGCAGAGCATTGCGCACACACAGAACCAGTACTCCCAGTCTCTCTGGGACAGGCGTTGCAGGGCTCCTAGTTTAGGACTAATTAAAACCCCTGTTTGTGATTGTGTGAGTGTGTGTGTGTTGTCCATATGTAAAATGTGTGAATTGCCCTCTCTTTACTCTGCCCCCTCTCTGTACCATTTAAGTAGACTGGAGGGGGCGGGGCTGTTTAACAGGTACTTCATTAACGCTGCAACCCTGCCACATCACCACGGCAACAGTCGAACCCTGTTAATTGAGGCCAAGCTTTGTTTCCATTCCTGACGCTCCTCCCCTGCCCCTCCTCCTCCAATCCCTGACCCCGAGGCTCGTCTCCGGTGGTGACAGAACACGCCTCTTCCTGATTTCCCATTAGATGTTAATAGCAGCTGATCCCCCAGCGATCAACGCATCATTCACACACACAACACACACACTCAGACACACACGCATATTGCCACTCGGCTGCACCCATTTACATCCCCTCAAATTAAGACACTCTACCTCTAATTGACAATTAATTTCAACATCTTCATATTTTAATAAGACTCCTCGTCAATCTGAATAATGAAATATTCATTAGATATCTAATAACAACCTCGCCAACCAGTGTGGACACACACACAGACACATGCACTCACATCACATCACATTTCTATCCCTTCTGTGGACATACATTGAAAATACTGTGAGAGACTGCTTTGGCTGTTCTCTCTCTCTTACAAGCTAGCAAATTTAAAATCTCAAATATTGAATCAAATGCAGAACTGAAGTTTGACTTGGAGACAGTTTGAATATTTTTGCGGAATTCAATGTACATTATCATGACAGTTTTTGAGATAGAGATGAAGAGGGAGACACAATGAAACAAAAAGACAGAGTACAATGAAAAAGGGAAAGACAGAGTTGTCCCTAGGATTTTAAAATAACATATTAACCCTCACTGGTCAATAGGGGGCGTAGATACCAAGCTAGACAGCAAGATATCCAGAGAAGGTTTAGGGATTAAGAAACTGTTCGATTAAAAGGAGTTGTAGGTGAATAGGAGGTAAAGATTTGGGGTACGAGGGTAGAATATGAAGTCATGTTATTTTGGGTTTGGGTAAGAAGTGTGTACTCACAGGTTGGTTAAAAGGCTTTGGCTCTGAGGGGCGCATGTGCAGGTGGGTCATCATGGCCTGAAGTCGCTCACTCTCTTTTGACAGCTGTAAAACAAACAAGGGTGGTTAACGCCATGAAAAACACTTTATCTCACTCCGTAATGCTTAGATTGATATCTCGTGGTATTGACACAGAATTACAATTGCAATTACACCTCAGGCAGAGAGACGATTATGAAAGTCATCCGCCTCGACACCCGGAGCTCTCTCCCACACTTACACTAGCCTGCAGACACACTCGTCCCTGTTTGACATTGTTAACTGCCTTTTAATGGGTGTTGCTACAGCCTGTGGAAACGCGGCATCCTGTGTCTGTGTTTGTGCGAGAGTACAAGTGTACACACATGTAGACTCCAGAAACAACGGATCTACACTAAGACAGATAGCACCATTAACATACTCACACACTGCAGAGATGTGTAACTATGAAACATTTAAACACAGTGCCTGGGCTGCTGTGTGTGTGCTGTTGGAGGGTAGAGTGGTGGGCCTCTGAGGGATGAAGTGACTTGTCAGAGAGAGAGAGACGGACGTCCTGATGTGATGTGACACCAGCTGCCTCTCTGTCACTTTGTGTTCCCTGGTGGTGGCTTCAGGCGCTCAGCTAAACGCTGTTTACCACCACCACCAAACACAATGCTCACCCTAATGCTGGACAGCGCACACACATATTACGCAGTGATGTGAACAGGGTATTCTGAAGTGCTTTAGAAACTATGCCAAGATGTGTGTGTGTGTGTGTGAAGAGGCGACCATTGTGTTTTCACTTTTCTTATGTACTGTGTGAGAACAGAATTTCACTTCTTGTTTTGCTTTTGCCGGAGCATTCAGATGTTTCAAGAGTATGCGTGCATGAACCACTTTGAGAAGAAGAGAGGCCGTGCCGTCCTCCGCTTTCTGGCTCATCTCTCTCTCTCTCTTTTCTCTTCTCTCTCTCCCTCCTCCTCTCAGCCTCGCTCTATCTTTCTGGTGACCAGAGCAGCTTTATAATTGGAGCAGCGATGGCAGCTTCTCTGCCGACTGCTCCTTTTAAATTACAAGCTCCACTGCTCTCCATAAACTTTGCCCTGCTTCAGACAAGTTGCTGCCATTGACTGGCTGGAAAAGTCTTCGAGACTTAGTTTGTAAGTGGATGAAATGTGGTTGTCTGTATGTGACTCACCTGTATTTCCAGTTGCTGGACCACCTGCATCTGGACTCGGCACTGAGCAGTGCTGCGGTCATCGAGGGCGTGCTCATTGTTCAAGTGCCTGGAGGTGAGGGGGAACGCAAAAGAGTAAATTGATATCCACGAAAACATCACTCAAAGTTCCAAAGTTTGATTAAATGAACAGCATCCCTGCTAAATCAATGACCATGTCCCGGATAATGAAGTAACACAACCCCACTCTTGCACTTTTATTTAAACTGCGTTATGAGCTGTTTCAGAGCTGTAAAAATAAATCATAATCTTGGAGGTTTATTTTGTCTAGTGAAGTACGCAGCAGCTGTGTTTTGTGTGTGTATACTTCATTGGTGCTCACCGAGCCATGATCCAAGACAACCACCTGGATATGAGCTCATGTGTTATCGCACAAAGCCTTATCTTACGATTCTCTGTTAGCTAAACTCCACTCCACATATTAACACTGCTGCGCATGTGTGTGCGTGTGCATGGACGTGTGTGTATGTGTGTATGTGTGAATGGTGGCGCTGTTTGTTTCCTCCAATGTGGGAGGACCCGGGACCTTCTGATCTTTCCCAGCCCACCCCTCCCTGTCTCTTTTCCTCCATCCCTTTCTCTCTGCTCTGTCATCGCCAAGGTTATTCACAGGTTGCTGCTGCATGCACGGTGTGTGTGTAGTTTTGTGTGTGTGTGTATCAGAGTGAGTTTCACTATATCCTGTGGTGTTAAGTTACAATCCGAGTAATCTTCACAAAGCCACTTTCCTGACTTGTTTATTGTGAAATGTACAAGAAGAAATGTGTGCGTAGAGTGTGTGACTACTGAGTGTGTGTGTGTGTGTCTTTAAGAAAGCAAAAAAAGTTAGGCAATATCAGACGAAGACTAGAAATGAAACAAAAACAATGATGTCATGGCATGGCTAATCCAGTCAGATAGACGGCTCAACAAGTGCACGATAATAATAACAAAAACATGATCTCACCCCTGACTCTCTATTTCACTCTGTGCTAAGCTCTCTCTCCCAATGCCTTGTACTTCTGTCCACTCTCCCCTTCCCACTCGTCTTCCCCCGCAACTCCCTAAATGCCTATGATTCACACTCATTCCAACCAAAATCTGCCCCTAAAACCCTCCCCTCTCTCTATAGCCGGGCCATAAACAGTAGCAGTTTTTTTTTCGATGTGTCCCGACAATGAGGCTCTGTTTACTCCTCTGAGTGCTGGCAGACAAGGCTTTAACCCACATTACACCCAGCTCTACCGACCACAGCCAGAGTATTATACCAGAGGACAGGGAGGGAGGGGCGGTGGGACCAGAGAAGAGAAGAAAGGCCTGAAATAGTGGAGTATCTCCCGCCTCTGTTCTTCTGCTCTACCCTTTTCCCCTCCTGGGGCGATGACTAAGGCTGGCTTGAAGGGAGCGCACTGTCGGACTGACGGCATTATCTGTCACTGCCTCTTTTTTTTCACACACACACACACACACACACACACACACACACACACACACACACACACACACACACACACACACACACACACACACACACACACACACACACACACACACACACACACACACACACACACACACACACACACACACACACACACACACACACACACACACACACACACACACACACACACA